>NW_027187398.1:6853180-7147479 GCF_028583685.1 Petaurus breviceps papuanus
GGGGGGGGGGAGGGAAAGGAAGGGGAAGGGAGGGGAAGGGAAGAGGAGGGGAAAGAGAGGATGTAGGCGGAGACGGGGAGGAAAGAATTAGAGAAGAGTGAGCAAAAAAACTCGTCTCGGGAGGGAGGCGGAGCTGGGACAGTGGTGGGTGTGGGTGTGTCCGAAGCAACCTGGGAGCCAGACTTGGGTTGAGTAACAGCTGGAAATCTCTGGAGGGTAGATTCTGCACTTCTCCCTAAAGTGCTTGCTGCTGTTGGGGCCTCCCTCCCTCCCCGCTCTTCCCCACCACGGAAAACACAAAGACAGGGATATAGGAACACCTTTTATTCGGGAAGCTGATCCCGGAAGCGTCAGTTTAGTAAAATAGATTATACAGAGCATATCCCGGTCCCCATCCCTCCCTCCCCTCCCCTTTCCCCCCACCCTCCTCCAAAAATACCCCTGGGAAGCGGGCCTCCAGGGCTTCTCTGGTACAAAAAGAGTTTAGGCAGTTCAGCCTTTGGCACCTGGGCAGCATCACCAGGTTCCATACTCACCCCCAGCCCCAGAGAGGGTGAAAGGTCTGGAAATCCACAGCAGGCAGCACAGTTCCCATTTAACTGCCTGGCAAGGCCCATGACCAATGTGCTTTGTGAAAAGGGGGGAGGGGAGTATTTGGCACTATAGGAGGAATGGAAGTTCAGCTGAGGGCAAGGAACTTGGCTTGTAGATGCTGTCAGTCATCATGCCCTTAATAAAAGTGAACATTGAGAAGGGGATGGGGCCAGGAGAAGAAAAAAAGGGCTTCTCCAGGAGAGTACAGGAATGGAATAGAATCAATACCCCTAGGGCTCCAGATTCCTTTTCCACTCCTCAACTCTCAATGGCCCTACCCTTAGTGTCTCAGTCCATGTCTTCTATCACCTGTTCATATGTCCCTTTGTCTTGCCTAGTGTTTTTCTAGTTTTCTTCTCCCCTTTTCACCTCCCCCCACATTCCTGGAGAGTTTTATCTTTGTTCTTTGTCTCAAGTTCCACTGGTCATTCTCTGGGGTCCTGTCTATAACACCCACCAATCCACTCCAGCCCCCTCCCCCATCTATGCACTTTCACCTCCCAAGGCCCCCATCCCTCAGAGGTCATTTAAACACGAATAAAAAGCAGACCAGTGAGCAGGGCAAAACCAGCCAGAAGTAGGATGACCTTGAGGATCCTCTGCTCAGAAGCAGCCAGCTCCTGGGGCAAGATCTCCAGGAAAGTGATATAAAGGAAGGTGCCTGCTGCCATGCCCTCTAGCACTGATTGTGCCAGTTGATGCAGAGGCCCTGCTGACTCTGCCAGTGCAGCCCCCAGACCAATACCCAATGGTGTCATGCAGGAGAAGAGGACCCCACAAATGGCCACCACTCCACCCCGCAGCCGGCTCTGGAGTAGCCGTAAGGACAGACTGACAGCTAGTACCCCCTTGTGTAAGAGCAGCGCCAAACACAGCTCCATTGCCCGAGCTCGCTCACGCTGCAGCCCCACAGCAAGCCCTTCAAATACTGAGTGTAGGGAAAGAGAGAAGACCAGGACACAGGCCCTTAAGGCTGAAGGGGTAGGAGAAGTCCCATCAACCATGGGTCCATCATGCCAGTGGGGAGGTGCACTGCCGGATGTGCCCAGGAGTGCTCGAGTTTCCTCTCTTGGAAGTGGCCCTGATTGCTCTTTGTAGGCTAGCACAATCTGCTCCATCACCAGAACGAGAAAAAAACCCATGGCGAGAATGAACTCCTGCAGTGGAAACTGAAGCTGTGGAGGAAAGAAAGGGGGGGGGGGAAAGCAATAAGAAGCTTCACAGGTCTAAGGAGAGATAAGCAGGGAAGAAAAGAGAGAGGATGCTGAGGAGATAAAAGGCTAGGATGGATACCGTGGCTCTCTCAACCTCCATTTGCCCACTCTCCTACCCGCCTTGACACAAACCTAAGTTTTGTCTGTTTTGGGGCTCCTTCTCTCCACACTTCCAACATCCTAGTTAGAGGCTGCTCTCTGGTCTCTTCCTAGCCTTCCCCAGCCCCCCTTCCCAATCCCCTTGGACAGTGTGGTAGAAAGGATAAAGAGAAGGAAAGCTTTTATTGCTAAGCACTATTTACAAACTTGGAGGTCAGAGTAGGGCCACATACACATACGACCATATCTATACTACACTTATGGAGCCATGCACAACACAGATTTTAAACAAATACAAAGACACAACAGCCTTATCATAACCTGTTAAAGACAGGGTTATACACATGATCACACAAACCTGAGCAATTCATATGTGGTCAAAAACACATACACCACTTCCCCTTGGGGCTAGGTACTCACTGTGATTCGGAGGGCACTCAGGGCCTCATCTATAGCAGCCAGATAGTCTGGAAGCAAATCCAAGAGACAGGTGGCCAGAAAAACGCCACCAGCAAAGCAGCTCACCAGGCTCAGGATTTTCTTTCTGGAGGCTATGGGAAGAGCAAGGGTGGCCAGAGAGAAACAAATCAGTTTTTAAGCCTTCTTCCAGTAGCTGACAACCCTGGCCCTGGCCCGAGTGTGAAGTCTCAGGAACCTCTTCTATTTCTGATAGTTCTTGGATTCCCACAGCCACCCCAGAGTAATCCTTTCCCCTCTCAGTTCTCCCTCCAAGCCCTCAAATCTTCTACCACAATTCCCCTAGATCCTTCTCTTTGTAGCTCTCAGAGTCTACCCACCCTCACTCAAACCTAATCCCAGAGGTTGCCATGGTATGAGGAAGAAGGAGGGAGAAATTATCCAACCTGAGGCCTCAAAGTTGGCGCTGGGACGTCGAAGCACGCAGATGGGCACTAGGCTGCAAAACAGGGTGAGCAACAGCAGCACCACCAGGGCACCCATCTTTACCTCCAGCCCCACAGGCACTGCAGGCACAGCTTCTGGGCGCCATACCAGCCGTTCTGGCTCTTCCCAGGGCACCATGGTGGTGGTAGCTTGGAGGGCAGGGGGTGCCTAAGTTCCCTGTCCACACCTGTGAAATTCTTTGATCTGGTAAAAGATATGTGGAAATAAGGAGATAGGGAGAGACACAGGGGGCAGCTGGAAGAGTCAGCTGAGTGCTGCCCCTCCACTCCACCCCAGTTACTTCCTGACCTCTACACCAAGCTGACTCACCCCTTTCCAAGAACATTCCTCTCTCCCCTAGGACTTTATTCCTCCCGTGACCTCTGCAGGGGCTCAGCAAAGGGGGGGGGGGGGTAAACTGAGGCATGGGGAAGGGATCAAAACATGTAACATTACACTAGAGATTTCTATCGCCTTTCCCCTGGGGCTTCCAAATAAAGACAGGGAGAATGCAAAGCGGTCATAACCCAAAAGAAACCAGACCTCTAATGTCCACTCTACAGAGAGGTCCAAAAACCTGGAGGATAAAAGGGATGAAAACGAGTAGACAGAAGAGGAAGGGTTTAGTCCTACAATGCAGTCAGCCCGAGGTAGGGAAGAAGTTGTTTTGGGGCGTTAGACTTTTCCCCCCACCCCAAATCCTGGGATGACGAATCCCCTCTCCCTATCCTAGGGAGTCTGGGTGAGAAAGGGGAGTTTGAAGAATGACAAGAGCTGGAAGGAGGAAGGGGGCAAGAGCTCTGCCAGGGAGAAAGCAGTAGGGTGGGTCAGGGGTGAGGGAGGGGCCTGGAAGCCCAGGGAAGCTGCCTGGGACCGCTGAATCTAGTCCCGGGACCCAGGGTTGGGGCGGGGGTGGGGAGGACAGGGGTAGGAGGCGGGGAGTCTCGGAGAGGAAGGATCAGAGGTTGAGACTCGAGGTCCCTGCCACCAGAGGGGACTGGAGGAAGCTGGGACAGCAGGCTCCAGGGAGCCGGGTCTTGGCCTGGGAGAGACCGCACTCACCTCGCAGGGGCCTCGCTACATTGCATCTGCTCCGTTCCGGCCTCCAGCCGGGAATTCCCGCCCCCTCCCCACTTCCCCGCACTCGACTTCCTCTGACCAATGACAGCGATGCGGGGGCGGGGCAAAACCAGGAGTTACATTACCCTAGAGCAATCAGAAATAGGCGGGGGAGGGGGAGGAGGAATGGGGGCGGGGCCACCAAACGACCTGGGGCCAAACATCCCTGGGAGCTTACCTGATTCCTGGGCCGGCTGATTTTCCCGCACGGTCTCCCAACACTGACTGGTCAGAAGTAATGAGGAATTTGGGTTCTTTTTTAAGAAGGGCTACTGAAAGAGGAGGTGCGCTTCCACTACCCCTCTTTTGGGAGGACGGAACTGCTTTTGCCTGCAAAATTTCAGGCACATAATAAGCGCTTAATAAATGTTTGTGATTAGACTCATTGCCTGATTGCTTGAAACATTTAAGAGCCCCATTCTCCAATCCCCGTGTGGGAAGATATCTTTGGGGAAAGGGTGCTTTTTATGGCCTAGTCCTGGGAAGAGTCTGGGTCTCGGCAGAATAAAGGGAAGTCTTTAGCCAACATGACCACGAGAAGTCTTGGGACACAGAGAAAAAGCAAAGCTAAATTAGGAAATCCCCTTCAGGGAAAGATTTACTAGCTTGCAAAACTGACCCTAGAATTTGTGAATTGGTCGGTCGGGGCTTTGTCAATGTGTGAATTGCCTCTCTACCACCGCCTAGGTGATTTGGTTAAAGGAGTGGCCTGAGACACAAAGAAATTAAATTATTTCCCCCTCAGGTCACATCCCTAGGAAGTGTCTAGGGCTTGACAGGTTTTTGACAATCTAGTCTCTATCTAGCATTTACATAAAAGATTAAAACCTTTTGGTATTCTCTCAAAGAGTGGAAGGGTCTGGACTGGCTTCCTGAAGAAAGTATGATGTGGAGCTGAGATTTGAAGGAATGCAAAAGGCAGAATTGAAGAGGGACAGCATTTCAAGCATGGGGAACAACCAGTAAAAAGTATATTCAGGAGATGGAATATCCTGTTCAAAGGAGCAGAAAGAAGGCTAGCATTGTTGAATATGTGGGCAGGGGATAGAGTACTGGGCCTGGAGTCAGGAAACCTTATCTTCTGAGTTCAAATCTGGCCTTGGACACTTACTAGCTGTGTGACCCTGGGTAAGTCACTCAATCCTGTTTGCCACAGTTTCCTCATCTGTAAAATAAGCTAGAGAAGGAAATGGCAAACCATTCCAGTATCTTTCTTTGCCAATGTGAGAGGTAGTAAAAGATTAAGTTTCCACAAGACTGCAAAAACTGCTGAAAGAAGGCTACTGATAAGAGTAAGGTTAGCAGACCAGACAGTAGCCTTGGAGGGAAGTCGGATTCCTGGTTCCCATAGAACTCCTAGACAACACTAAAGTAAAATTAAAAGAAACTAGCAACAGCAGGTGGGTTCCACAAATTTGAAAGCAGACCGGCCTTGGGGCTCTCAGGCCCAGATAAGGACAGATTTAGGTTAAGCTAGTGAGGAGTCAGTATTCCAGGGTTATTACTGTGCTTACTTAATGAACCTCATGTATTATGTATATTATCTAACAAGCCTGGTATAGAATGAGAGCCTCATTAGCAATAATGTATGATAATGGAAAAGGCTGTACAGAGAAGGAACTAATCAATCCTCTGAAGGGAGTGTATGCACCAAACTAATGCATAAAACTTGCTTGGCTTTTGTATCCCCCACTTTCCTCCTTCTACAAGAAGGGCAGAGTCCACTTCTGGTCAGAAGTGTTCAATTAGTTTGGATTTCTCCTTAATAAATTTCTTTTGATATCAGATTTTTGGCATCAATTGTGTTTTTGCGTTTCCAAGTTGGCATTTCCAATACCAAGAAACCCAAAATGGGGTCACAGAGAGCTGGATGGACTGACATCACTGAACAACAGAATAATGTGGAGGGGAGTAAAGTGTAAAAAGACTGGACAAATGGGAAGAGGACAAGTTGTGAAAAGCTTTAAAAGTCAGACAGCATTTTATATTTGATTCTGGAGGTAAAGGGGAGCTACTAGATTTTGAGTAGTGAGTGGAGTGGATACCCTGTTCTAAGAAAATTACTCTAGCAACTGAATGAAGGATAGATTGGTGTGGAAAAATCAATCAGAAGGTTATTTCAGCAATTCAGGCTTGAAATGATGAGAGGTTGCATCATTGATTCATTTAGACTGACTATTAGAAACATTAGATTGTGAGCTCCTAAAGGGGAGGACTGCCCTTTGCCTTATTTTTGTATCCCAAGTACTTAGCACAGTCTGGAACACAGCAGGTACTTAATTAATGTTGATGGATTGATTGATGGCTGTGTGAGTGAAGAGATGGGGGAATATATGAGAAATATTTTGGAAGTAGACACAAGATTTCACAAAGAGTTGGATACTGTGGAGTGATTTTGAGAGAAAAGTTGAAAATGACACTGAGGTTATGAGTCTGAGTGACCCAGAGGATCGTGATTTCCTTTGAAGGCAATAGCAAATGATACTATAAGCAATCTGGGAGAGCAAGGAATAGTTTACCTGTCAGATTTATGGAGAAGGGAAGAATTTATGACCAAACAAGAGATAGAGATCATTACGAAATGCAAAATGGATAATTTTGATTACATTAAATTGAAAAGTTTTTGTACAAACAAGGCCAATGTAACCAAGGTTAGGAGGGAAGTGGAAAATTGGGAAAGAATTTTTATAACCATTGTCTCTGACAAAGGTCTCATTTCTAAAACATACAGAGAACTGAGTCAAATTTACAGGAATACAAGTCCTTCCCCAATTAATAAATGGTCAAAGGATATGAACAGGAAGTTTTCAGAGGAAGAAATTAAAGAAATCCATAATCATGTGAAAAATGCTCTAAATCATTGTTGATTAGAGAAATACAAATTGGGGCGGATAGATGGTGCAGTGTATAGAGCATCAGCCCTGGAATAGGGGCCCTTGACTCAGGAGAACCTGAGTTCGAATCCAGCCTCAGACACTCTTGGGTGACCTTGGACAAGTCACTTAACCCCAATTCCTCTGCCTTCCCCCCTCCAAAAAGCAAAAACCAAAACCAAAAAAAAAAAAAGAGAGAGAGAGAAATACAAATCAAAATCACTTTGAGGTATCACATCTCACTGGGCATATTGGCTAACATGACAAAATAGGAAAATGATAAATGCTGGAGAAGATGTGGGAAAATTGGAACACTAATGCATTGTTGGTGGAGTTGTGATATATGATCCAACCATTCTGGAGAGCAATTTGGAACTATATACAAAAGGCTATAAAAATGTGCATACCCTTTGACCCAATAATACCACTTCTAGGGCTGTATCCCAAAGAGATCATACAAGTGGTGGCAAAGAATTGTAAATCAAGGGGGTGCCCTTCAACTGGAGAATGGCTAATCAAGTTGTGGCATATGAATGTAATGGAATACTATTGTGGTATAAGAGATGAGAAGCACTAGCCATGTGACCTTGGGCAAGTCACTTAACCTCAAATGCCCTGCCTTCCCCCTTCAAAAAAAAAAGAAATGAGGAGTAGATGGACTTCATAATAACCTGGAAAGGCTTATACAAACTGATGCTGAGTGAGGAGAGCAGAACTAGGAGAATATACAGGTTTACAGACACATCGTATCTGTGATGACTAATTTTGATAGACTGGGCTCCTTTCAGCAATGCAAGGCTATAAGACAACTCCAAAAGACTCATGGTGGAAAGGGCCATCTACATCCAGAGAAAGAATTACAGAGTCTGAATGCATTTTGAAGCAAACTACTTGCTCTCTCTTTTTTGTTTTGTCTTGTTTCTCCTTCCTCGTTGTTCATTCCATTGGTTAGCATTCTTTTTTACAACTTGACTAATATTTAATATGAAGGTATATGTAGAATCCATATCAGATTGCATGTCACCATGGTGGGGAGAGAGGAGGAAAGGAGGGGAGAAAACTTGGAACTCAAAAAGTTGTGGAACTCATTCAATGTTATAAACTAAAAGTAAATAAATTAAAAAAAGAAGAAAGTAATAGCAATGTTTGGAAGAGAGGAGGGGAATATGAGTTCTGTTTTAGAGAAGTTGCATTTGAGTTGTTTATGGAGCACCCAATTTGATTTGAACCAGATAACTCCAAGAACAATTGATCCATAATATCAAGATGCCTCAAACAGGGCACATCCTTTATTTTATTTTGTATTTTTTTGCCTTTTGGAGGACAATTGAGTCAGGGCACATCCTTTAAAAAAAAATCCTGCTGACTTAGTTCTCTTGGCCCTTCTGATAGGATCCTATGACTGGAGGGCAGGGCCATTGCCTCCAGGCATTTATTTATTTATATTTACATTTATATTTATATAAATGCTATGATTGGTATTGTCACATTTCTTATGCAAGTCATCACTGACAATATGATGCGGTCTACTTACTCCTACCATGGCTCTTTCTATTACTCTTTGCCTTACTTGTCATTGCAATTCTTCAGAGATTGTGGTGTGCTATGATTTGTAGCCATATACCGTGTTTCCCCGATAATAAGACCTATCCCAAAAATAAGCCCTCCCCTTACTGTGTAAGATTCCTCTAAAATAAGCCCTCCCCCGAAAATAAGCCCTATTGAGATTGCTACTGTAGTGAAGGTGATCCCCTGCGCTACACGCTACATTATGGTACCCTCTGTATGCACCGTCTCCCCCTGTGAAATGCACGCTGCGCTCCGAGCTGCATCCAATCAGAGCTGCAGCAGTGAGCTTGTCATCCTATTCTTCCCCAGTGATTTGCTTATTGAATAAAGTAACGTTTTTTTGTTCACATTTACCTGTTTATTAAAATTGCTGTCAATGTTCATTAAAATAAGCCCTCCCCTGAAAATAAGCCCTTTGGTGTTTTTCTGTCAAAAAAATTTAATAAGACAGTGTCTTATTATCGGGGAAACACGGTAGCATAGCGAGGAGGGCCCTCTTTAAATAGAGGTCTTAGACCTTTCTAGTCTTCTTATGCCTTATTTCTCAACATATAACCCTAAGAATCTGAGGCTAGATCTGAACTCAGGTCTCCCCCACTCTAAATCCAGCAGGTCCTATTCACTGTGCCATCTAGCTGTCTGAATGGTTTATGAGGGAGGGATATGTCAACAAAATAAGTAATTAAGCAAAGCATGTGTCCAAATTTTCCTATAAATCATCAGACATGATAATATTATACATGTGAGAGATACATGTTATCTAGTATAATAATGTAATATATACATATCCTAAACCAGAAATGTCAAAGATGCAGCCTACAATACTCTCCAGTACAGCCCCAACCAGATTAAAATGTAAATGGAAAATATTTAACAAAATAAGTAAAAATATAATAAAACCCAGATAGTGTTAACATGGTTTTTCTAAGGCAATATTGTAGCAGCAACCACACACACAACTACCCAGGATGGTTGCTAGCACAGCTTCTTAGATCTGCTTTACTAGGAAAGACAACTATTCAAGGGGTCAAAAATCTTTTTTAATTACATTCATTAGTTTGGGGAAAAATCAGCACCCTGATTTTCAGCATTCTGAACTTCAGAGAAAATACAAACAGAAAATACAAGTAGAGAAAGAAAGAGCAACAGAAAGGGCTTCTAACTGAGAAGTTAGTACAGATCAACAGACAAATCCAACTGTCTGACCAAGGCAATACATACACAGTTACCAGAGAGAGAAGCAACAGCACCAACATCTGGGTTTTTCAAAGAGGGGAGAGGGAGGGAGGCTCCTTAACAGCTACCCAGAGTCTCATCTGGTCAGATTACAAGAACTCTCCTCCAATGAGTGGGCCCCAAAGCAAAATGCTAACCTCAGAGTATGTATACCCATTTTAGAGCCAGAGGTTATCATGACCTTCCTGACTCAGTGCCTAATTAGAAATTTAACAAAAGGTGTGAAAGCCTTCCTACTAGCAAGCCTCCCCTAAGCAAGCTTCCCTCAATGGCCTTCACTTGAGGCCTATTAATGGGCAAGAAAGATCTTATATCCCATTAACATTACAAATATGCAACCCACAAAAATCTTTATTTAGGTTTAGTGGTCCCTGTTTCTATGTGAGTTTGATACCACTGTACTAGACAATATCTAGGTATATATATATATATATATATATATATATATATATATATATGTGTGTGTGTATGTATATATATAAATATATATATATTTATGTATATGTGTATAATTGTTAAGCACTTACTGCTTTTTTTTCCCCATTCATTTATAATCAGAAAAGTAAATGGGTTGATCATGCTGTAAGAATGAACCTGCTTGTTGCCCATTTGGGGGCCCAGTCCCCGAGCTCTGGCCTGTGTGGTTATGCCCTTGGACTGGCTTCCTCTGTTCTAGAATCATTCTGATGATCTAACCTGTGGTATTCCAGTGATGTAACCCAATGTGGATGCTTATCTACTGAATACCAATACAGTGCCCTATTACAACAAATTAAACCAGAGTCACTGTCCTTCAGATTATGTGAAGTCCTGCAGGGAAGAAGATATGTCTTCCAATGGAAAGACTACTGAGCACCCAAATCCTGCACTGAGAATAAGTCAGCTGGATGCCCTGGAACAATTAGTTTGGTCCCAGTTTACTCATTGCTTTCATGGATTTAAGCCAGGGCTCTTAGGCCAGTTTGAACCTGAGGTAAAAGCATTTTTGTGGCTTTTCTTACAGAGATTCACCATTTACTCCAAGAATGCCACTGTGGGACAGTCAATTATGAATATCCACTGCAAGAATGACTTTTCTCAAACTCAGAAATACCAATCACTAAGTAAAAATCAAAAGTTATGGTATGCTATTTGCACAGTTGGAGGAAGGTGGTTAGAAGAAAGACATTATGATTTATTCCGTAACCACCATTTTAGCATCATTCTGTAAAATCAAACAGTGTACTAATTTTATTGTTGGACTTTTGAAATTAAACAGTTTGGTTAATTTCCTAATTTTCCTACAAAAAGGAAAGTTTGCTACATTGACAGAGCGTCTCTTAGGTATTTGATCTGTATTTTGCAAACCCCAAAACATTCGAGAAGTTGGCTTTGAGTACATGAACAGGGAACCATTGTGGCATGGTTTTGCAGAATTTCTGATCTTTCTGTTACCACTTATTAATATCCAAAAGTTGAAAGCCAAATTGTCAGCTTGGTGTATCCCCATTACAGGTGTTCCTAACAATGATGATACATTAGCCATCCATGGCAAAGAATGTTCCCTTTGTGGAGAGTGGCCTACTATGCCTCATACCATAGGTTGTGTACATGTGTTTTGTGATTATTGTGTTAAAAGCAGCTACTTGTTTGACATGTACTTCACTTGTCCTAAGTGTGGCACAGAGGTTCAGAGTCTGCAGCCACTGAAGTCAGGGGTCAAAATGTCAGAAATTAATGCTCCTTAGAAAACAGTCCACCTTCTTTAAGCAAAATAGGTAATACTTAAGAATACATGTCAGAATCACTATTTCAAATCTCTCTAAAGATATGATTAAGACACTAATCCTACATTATACCAAATCTATTATGTAAATTCTACTGTATCTCAAAAATAAAAATATCAGTTTGAACTTAAAAAAAAAAAGAATGAATCTGCTTGAGTGGTACAATGTTAATGAAATAGTGAAAGAATAATAACTATAAAACACTGGCTAGCTATATTCTGAAGCATTATGGGAAAATATGGACAAGTTTATCTTGCTTTGCTTATTTGCTGGCTTGATGTGTTTACCCCCTCATATACTTTATAATCATCTCTGACAGCCTCCCTTTCCTACCTTTCCTTTCCTCAAGCTATCTATATAAATAAGATGGCCTTCCCCATTTTTTGATTTGTAGCTCTTGCTGATTCCTGAGATGTAAATACTCCACATTTTCTTTTTGGAGGGGGGAAGGCAGGGCAATTGGGGTTCAGTGACTTCCCCAAGGTCACACAGCTAGGCAGTGTTAAGTGTCAGAGGTTGGATTTGAACTTAGGGCCAGTGTTCTATTCACTGAACCACCTAGTTGCCCCCTACTCCACATTTTTTAAAGTCCAGAATAAAGACCATGTCCTCCACAAAGCTTCCTCCTATTTCTCCTCCCAAGTCCATAATAATCTTTCCCCCTTCAGACCTCACACCTCGCAGGCATTATTTTGAATTTTACTTGTTAGTATTCCCCCAGCTGGACTGTAAATTCTGAGAGTAGGTCCCAAATCTTATCTAAACTATACTATCTCCTTCCTCCCTACCCCTTACAAATTACCATCTTCAACAAGTAATTTAACTGGGGGCAGCTAGGCGATGGGTAAATAGAGCCCTGGCCCTGGAGTCAGGAGTCCAGTTTGAATTCAAATCTGACCTCAGACTCTTACTAGGTAAGAGATACTGGGCAAGTCTTGGAACCCCAGATTGCCTTAAAAAAAAAAAAAACCAAGTAATTTAGCCCTGTAGGCCCTTAGTAAATTGAAAGGGTGATGTGATTACTTATTTTACTCCTCTTAAAGTAAATGATAACATGATCTAACTAGAATCACCAGGCTTGAGAATCTGCTCCTGGCTGGCCAGGCCCTAGGGCAGGGATCCTTAATCATTTTTGTGGCAAGATGGCAGAGGTGTGCCCAGAGCCAGCTCTAACTAGCTCCCAAGGGCCCATTGCTAAATTTTTACTCTAAGCATTTACACCTCAGGAATCAGCAAGAGCTACAAATTAGGATTGATTTGGAGAGCTAGGTTGTTAAAACATTTACCAATACTCCTATGTATGAACTCTTTTGACAGTCTGGTGAAGACTGTAGACACCTCTGAATAAAGTTTTAAAATCTGGTAGAATACATAGGATTATGAAGTAAACTAATTATATTGAAATCAATGTACAATTTTTTTTTTGTTAAAGTTCCCATACTCCAGGTGAGAAGCCCTACTCTAGACATCATCTATAAATGAAGCATTGTAGAGAAGTGGGTAATTCCAGAGGCTGGAACTGGCTCTTGTTTCTCTGGCACAGCCCTGAGATAGAACCACAGTTGGGGGAGGGGGGTGGTATGGGGGGAGGCAGGTGGAGAAGTAGAGGCTTTGGCATCCCACAAAAAGGAGAGACTCCAGTAACCATCAGCTGTGAATGATCTTTTGCCAAATGTTCTCTTTAAGTTCAATTTCTCTTGGACTCTTGTATGTTTTTGTGGTAGTGTGACAGCCTTTTGGGAGATGCTTTGTACTAATGTAAGGTACTACCTTGGTAAATAGTCCTTTCTAAAATCTACTCAAGTCTTAAATGATTCTCAACTGATAATCTGGAAAGGGGACACAGGGCTGGGGCTTAAGCTTATGACTTTAGAGAATTACGCTTGATTCCTCAGGGTACCCCTATAACCTTGAGAGGGGATATGTGGCCAAGCTCTTCAGACCCACCTCATTGGTAGGAATGAAACTTGGGATATGGGCCACAAAATACTTATTAAAATCATTACCAAAAGAGAAGTTTTGAAACTGAAACATTTAACCACATCCAAGGCTCCAGGGAAGGTTTCAGAAATGGCAGTTTTGCTTGGTGCTTTGCATTAATCTGAAAAATCCTTTGAGAAATCTTGATTTGGAGTATTAAAGGTGAACAGCATATGAGGATGAGAAAACCAAAGGCTTCCCTAGCACTTCCTGAGTCTGATTTTCAAAACGTAAATTGACATGGAGTTTAAGATCTAGACCCTTCTACCCTCTCCCGGCCGAATAAAATTTCTCTGAGGGCTTACCTCTTATCCAACTCACCACCCACTTTTCACAGACCTTGGGGAACCGAAGCACCTGGGCTATTTTTTGGCTCAGGGTGTGCTCAGGCACTTTCAGGGGAGGACTTACATCTTTGTTCAGCAAAGATCCATTATTATGCTTGCACTGAACGCCACCAAATATGAAACAAGAAATATGTTCTTCAAACCATTTACAAATGAATTATTTACCATTTTGGATTTCCCAAACCTCTGTTCCCCTCCATTAGTCTCAGCAACCTAGTTTTTCTTCAAGGCTGTTGTTTATTAAGCAGCATAAAATGCACTGTTTCCACAGGAGAAGGACCCAGCCGTTAGCATATGGCTTTCTGCCTGATCTTTACAAGCATGTCCCGTGGCTAAAGCCAGAAGTGATTTCTCTGCCCTAGAGATAACTGAAACTAGGTCACGTGGAAGTTTCTTCTTCCTTCTCTCCTCCCACCCAGGAACTTTTCCTCGGCTTCATTCCAACTTCTCTGGCCCCTCCTCCTCTCCATCCAAGGCACCCAATTCCTTCATGACAAATAAGTGTTCCCGCCTCACCGGTCTGAATTCTCCCTCTAGAAGCCCATTAAAACCAACTGGGGGCATGGCTGTTTACCTATTGTCACCCCCTGAAGAGACAAAAGTGAGGAAAAGTTAAGTGTACGGCAACATAATTGGCTGGAAAAGGTGTCCCTTAAAATCCTAGGGTTCTTATTTTGTTGTTTGTTTTAAACAGCAGAATCTCTAAAAAGTGCAAAGCAAGGGCCAAAAGGGTAAGGGGTACCATGAAGCCCATGGACTTTCAAGCCCGTTTCAACCAATTCTGCAGACCCCTCTTTTGAGGACTTTAATCACAGTACCTAGGGATACTGAAACCTACTCTTCCCTCCCGGTGATGGGGAGGGAATTCCCTGCTGCTGGGTTCAGGAGTGCCCCCGCCCCCCACCAGAAACAAATGTACCTCCCAGGCTAGATAGGCCCTAATGGTGAGGCAGAAGAGGAAACGGAGACATAAAAGATACACGTGCATTATACTCTGAACGTCCAGTCCCAATCCTGAGCATTTCTTTCCTAGCCACCACCCCCTTACCAAAGCTCCTGGAAGGGCGGAGTTTGGGTGTTGGCAGATCCAGGATGTGAGATCCTGGATAAAAGAAAACGTGTAGTGTTTGGGGCCTGCCAGAGGGCAGGACAGAATAGGTAATGCTCAGGGGTCCTGCTTCACTGAATGGGCAAACAAGCCAAGGGAAGTGAACAGGTAAGGAGAAGGGGGAGGAGTTGACTGGGTGCAAGGGAGAAATCACCAAGGGCCAGGGGTTGAGGGAAAAGAGGGAGAGAAGGGATAGAGAAGATTCTTACTCTTCCTCTTACTGCCCCCCATTAAGAGGATGGAACTTGGTGACCCAGAACTGCTGGATATCTTGTTGGAACCTTCAGAAGACATAACCATAAGGGCCTTCCCAGAGCTGGTAGGGCTCTCCTCATTCCGAGAGCCAGAGCAAACTGGACTGCAAGATCCAGGGCTGGAAGGCTGGGAACCTGGTGGGAGCAGCAGCTGTGTGAGTGTGAGGGCTGGACAGAAATAGTGTGGGAAGGGGAGCAGAAAATGGGGGCTGGTGGTGCATCCCAAAAAGAAGGCTGGGTAAGGAATAATGGTGCTCCTGGCTCAAAAATGGCCTGTAGGTCGGTTCTCTAGATCAGGGATGGAATGTCCTATTGCTTCCCACCTCCATAGAAGAAAGCAGCTGAAATTGTAGCATTAGGTATCCTGGGCAGACTTTGGAAAGATTTCTTATTTCTCCATATATATATGCCTCCCTTTCACTGTCCCAGGGCCTGCAGGAGAGTGAGCCTGATGATTTCCTGAACCTACTCATTGACCCCAATGAGGTCTATCAGTCCAGAGTTTCTCCAGGAAGTGACAGTGGTATCTCTGAGGAACCTGGTCATCCAGACAGCCCTCCAGCCTCCATGGCTCTCAGTCCTCCTGCCTTCTATGAGGTTGTCTATGAGACTGGGGCCCTAGAAGGTCTGCAAGGAGAAACTGACCACACCAACTCTGGGCTCATCTCTATCCAGCTAGGTTAGTGTTCTCTCCCCTTTCTGCCATTCAAACCCTAACTTAAACCCTCTATCCTGTACAATGCAAACTTCATCTCTCATCTCAGTATCTTTATACTGACCATCTCATGCCTTGGAATGCATTCCTTCCTCTCTTTTGCCTCATAGAATTCTTTCTTCAAGATGAAATTTGAGCAGCACCCCCTATTAAGAAGCTTTTCTTCCATCCCCTCAATGGCTACTGCTCTCCCTACTTAATAAATTAATATTTAGCTATATTGTATTTATTGCATAGCCATATATTCACATACACATTGGCTCCCCCATCAGACTGTAAGCTCTTTGAAGAGATACTATTTCATTCTTTCTATTTTTATCCCCAGCACCTTCCACAGTGTCTGATACTTAGAAGGCACTTGATGAATACTTGCTGATTAATTAATTGGTGGGTGGGGGTGCAAAGGAGATTTCTAGGTCTCTAAGCTCGGGTCTTCCCTCTCCATCTCTGATCAACATTTCAGAGAGTGCTGACTTTGCACTGTCTCCAGTCCCCATCTCTAATTCTGACAGTTCACCTGATCTGCTTCCAACCTCCAGGCCAATTCTGATCTCTTAGCCTTCTATCTGTCCATCTGCCCAGGTCAGTGGAGCCCCCCCCTGCTGATCCCTGATGCCTGCATCATCAGTGAGCCTCCCACTAGCCCTGCCAACCCAGAGTCCAGAATAGGTACAGGAGTCTTGGTTCCTCCTGAGACACTGGTGAGTCCTTTTGGCTGTTTTCCTTCTCTCTCCCTATACCAAATACAGAATTCAAACACTGGGTGCCAGCAGAAAGAAGAGACACAGGAGGTAGAAGACAGATACAATGGGTTCAGGATGTGCACCAAGGAACAACTCTGCCTGTAAAAATAGCAAGATAGTGGATATGATTGACTTAAGACAAGAAAGAAAATGGGGTGAGATATAGGTTAGGAGATACAACTCCTACCCAGTCAGCTCAGGAAAACCTATCATGCTTTCCAGAAGAAGACAGACCTGTGCAGAGAACTGATTTAGCATAATTGGGTCAGGGAAGGCAAGGAGAGAGGCATGATAATGCTTCCTCAGGTAGACACCACAGAAATAGCAAGAGTCAAAATCCTACTGCCTTCCCAAAGGACAGGCACACTTAGGCTATGTACAAATGCTCAGGCCACTTTCCTTTCCCTGACACAGAAAAGCAATTCTCAGGCAAAGGGGGCAATGTCCAGTGGCTCCTCTGGGATCCACTCCACAAGTCACATGGAATAGGACCAATAATGACATTTCATAAATGGACAGTACTTTGTTACAAAAGTGCTTTGAATGTTTGAGTTCGACAATAGTACTGTGAGATGGGCAGAGCAAATACAATTATTTCTCATTTTACAGATAAGGAAAGAGTTTAAATGACTTGCCCAAAGTTCCACAGAGAGTCAGTGAACACGTTACTGACTGCCCTGGGGAGTCCCCAGGAGCACACCACCTTCCCACTGAGAAGACATAGTGCCTCCTTTAGGGACCTCCTAAATTAAAGGTATTGTCAAAGGACTTTGATCTTGTAGTCAAGAGAGAACTGGGTTTGAATCCTGATTTTGACTTATTAATTGTATGATTCTTATCAATAAAATGGGGTTATTTACCCTATTTACTTCACAGTACTGCTTTGAGGAGAGTGCTTTTTTAAACCTTAAAGCTTTTTAGAAATCTCTACTATTGTAGATAGAGGGCTGATCTTGGATTCAGGAAAACCTGACTTCAAATACTACCCCAGACCCTTGTTGAGTGACCTAGGGAAAAGTCATTTGACCTTTCTAAGATTCAGTTTCCTACTATAAAATGGGGATAATAAGAGCACTTACCTTATGGGGTTGTGAATGAAAAAATGTACATGAAATGCTTTCAAATCTTAAAGTACCCTTTAAATGTTGGTTGTTATTACTAATGATGAACTATATTCTAAACTATAGCCCCAAAATGGGACCAAGGCAAATCACAAGATAAAAGGGAGATGGAGAAAAAATCCCAGCAAGGACAGGAAGATGCCATCAAAGGTTTCCTGAGGAGAACTGAGGCATTCAGGTTTCTCCTCTGCTCAGAGCCCTCCTTCCACAGCCTATAGCTGCGGAAGCGCTTGGGTGAAAAGACATTATCCCCTTAATACCTTCTCCAGAGTCTTTTCACATGAGATGTGGTATGAAGTGCTAAAAATCCCAGTTGGCAGGGAGGCCTTTGGCCCAGGAATAGCCGCAGCTGGAAACTAGAACTATACAGCTTTCCTGGGCCCAACACCCTTCACCTCCCACTGCCTGGAAGCTGTTACCATCTGTAAGTCTGTCCGTCCCAGTGCTATGTTGTAAAATAAGGCAAACATCCCCATTTGTTTTGTTTTTTGTATTTTTTTTTGGAGAGGGGAGGGCAGGGTAATTGGGGTTAAGTGACTTGCCCAGGGTGACACAGCTAGTAAGTGTTAAGTGTCTGAGGTCACACTTGAACTCAGGTCCTCCTGACTCCAGGGCTGGTGCCACCTAGCTGCCCCAAACATCCCCATTTGTTGATGCGAAAACTAAATATCAGAAAAGTTAAGGAACTTGCCCAGTCATAGTTAGTAAACCAGAACCAGGATTCAAACCCAGTTCTCTCCTTACTACAAGTTCAAGGCCTTTGAATAGGCCTCTAGCTTAGGAGTTCCCTAAAAGAGGCACTCTGCCTTCTCATGAGGAAAGGGGAGTGCTCCTGGGGTGTCTTAATTGTTACCATTTTCTGATGCCCTTTCCCTATAACTTCAGTAGCTATGCCCCTTTCAGGTGTTTTTCCTCCCCCAGTATCTAGAGTAATTGTTGGAAAGATATGTCTTGGGAACTGTCCACTGAGAATTCCCAGGACTTGAAATGTTTGTTTTTATGTGAACTGAATGGCAAAAAGAAAGACCCCACCTCCTGTTCCGTGTTGTTCCAAGCCCTGCATACTGAACTCTGAATTCTGTTTCCCTTACTTCTGGTTTGGAATTTCCAGATGGCAAAGGGCAAGTAAAGAGGTCTGAATGCTAAAGGGGATATTCTCCTCCTCCTCTCCTGGCTCTCTTTTCTGTTGTCCACCAGCTGCACTGCCCAGGATTGTTCCTGACAGATGAGGAGAAGCGGTTATTGGGACAAGAAGGGGTATCTCTGCCCTACCACCTACCCCTCACCAAAGTAAGTCCTTTGAACATACTAATAGTGAGGTCCTCATCATGTCCCCTGAGGAGCCAGGACCTCAGGAAACAGTGGGGAAATGGTAAGGGTTCAACTAAAATGTCAAGTCAACTATTATTGTCCCACTATTTTGTATTAGGTATTTCACTAAGAGCTGTGGAGCTAAGAGCTCGACACTAAGCCCCTGTTCTTCTGGGTCCCCAGGCAGAGGAAAGAGTCCTTAAGAAGGTTCGGAGGAAAATCAGAAACAAGCAGTCTGCTCAGGACAGCCGGAGACGCAAGAAAGAATACATAGATGGCCTGGAGACTAGGTATGTATTTCATTATACCCCAATTCGAGGTCTTGGCCTCCTTCCCAATCCATTCCAAGGTACAGATCACATGGGCAGCAAAGTCATACTTTGTTCTCTTCAGTTACCAATCATCTCTCATTTGCCAGATCTGAACGTCTCTTCTTAATCTTCATCTCTTCTCTCTAGCATCTGATATCAATGGCCACTCTCTCCTCTTGGATAGTGTCTTCTCTGATTCCCATGATTATACTTCCTTCTCCTCCTCCTGTCTAACTGACTGCTCCTCAGCTCCCTTTGCTGGTTTATCATCCATATCACTTTTCCTAACTATGCCCCAAGCCCTAGAATTTCTCTCACTTGGTGATTAACATCCATGGGTTTATCATCTCTATACAGATGACTCCCTGATCTATATATTCAGTCCCACTCTCTCCTGAGCTCTACTCCCATATAACCAGCTGACTACCGGACATTTTAAAATAGGTGTCTCACAAACATTTAAAACTCAATACACCTGAACTAGAACTCTTCAGCTTTTCCCCCAAACCAACCCCTCTCCCAAACTTTCCTATTTCTATCAGTCACAACCACTCTTTTGCTCTCCTGGGTTTACAATCTCAGCATTATCCATTCTTGGCTCCTCACTTTTCTTGATCTAATCAATTGCAAGACCTTGTTTTCACATATTTCTCATCCAACCTCTTCTCCCTACCCGAACAGCCACCGCTTCATGCCAGGCTGATTATCCTAGCCTCCTAATTGGTGTCCTTGCCTCAAGTCTCTCCTCACTTCCATCTACTCTCCTCACAGCTGAAAGTGATTCTTCCCCCCCCCCCCATTGAAAACAACTCCACTGGCATTTACAGCCTTTCATATTCTTGCCCTAGCCTATTTTTTTCTGCCTTCCAGTGTATTATTCCCCTTCCTACACCATGTAGGACAAATTAGCTTTCATTCTTGCACACTGTTATCTCACGTAGACAAAGCTGCCTTGCAAATATATTGGTGAATCTGACAAAAATAGGGAAATTTAGAAGAGAGGGATTGGGAGAAAAATTGTTTTGGACCAACTGAGTTTGAGATGTCCACGGGACATTTAGTTTGAAAGGTCCAGTTGGCATTTGGTGATGACAGGAGTGGAGCTCGGCAGAGACTGGGGTTTGTCTGCTATACCTAGAATTACCTACACTCCTTTCTTCTCCTTACCTCAGTCTCTTAGAATTCCTAGTTTCCTACAAGACTCTGCATAAGCACCACCACCTTCTAACAGTTCCTGGCTCCCCCAGCAACTAGTGATCTCCCTTCCAAAAACACCTATTTATTTTATTAATATAGGATCTCTCTCCCAATAGAATGTAAACTTGAGGGAAGGGACTCTTTCAATTTTGTTTTTTTATCTTTAATGCCTAGCAAGTGGAAAGAACTTCCAAGTGCTTTGCTGATTACATAGGTAAACAAATGTGCACTGACTTGCTCGCCTGGTTTGGGTACCATGTGATCCCCATCCCTAAGTCTCTTTCCCCCCTCACCCCAGGGTGGCTGCCTGTTCTGTGCAGAATCAGCAGCTACAGAAGAAACTGCAGGAGCTGGAGAGACACAATGTGTGAGTGGAACAGAGGTGGTGGAGAGGACATGGACATGTAGGTGATTTCTGCCATGGTCCAGAAACAAAGTCTCTTTTTTCCTCCCCTACTAGCTCCTTAGTGGCCCAACTTCAACAGCTACAGGCACTCATTGCTCAGACCTCTAACAAGGCTGCCCAGACCAGCACTTGTGTCCTGGTAATGGCCCCTCCCCTACCTCCTTCTAAATTTGTCACCCCCTTTCCTTCCTTCTATTTCCTCATTTTGATACCTGATTTGTGTGTAACAAATTTCTCTCCTTTTTGCTAGATCCTCGTACTTTCCTTAACCCTCATAGTCCTTCCCAGCTTCAGCCCCTTTCCCAGGGAACAGCCAACTGGGTCTGACACTTACAAGCCTGGTGGAGGTGAGGTGTTGTGGGAACTATCAGTGTGGGTGATAAAAGGTCATCTTTGCCAAGCAAAAGGCAACAGGTTAGGGTCCAGGAATATTCTCACCCTAAACCTCTTCCTTCACTCTTCACAGTTATCTCCAGAAACATCTTGACTCACAGGGATGTGCCTGACAGCCTGAGGACCCTGGTATCGCAGCCTGGAGACAGGGATGTTAATGGTTCCTCAGGGGCAGTGCTGAAGGAGGGTGGGAAGCAGCTAGGCCACAGGGTGAGGGGCAGACCTGTGCAGCATGCTGATGAGATGTAAGGCAGATTTGGAAAAAAGGTGAAGGGTCAGGGAGGCCACCACAAAAATCTTTCAGCTCCTGGGATTAAGATATCCCCTAACCACTCCCCCACCTCACCAATCTTCAAATCCTATGGCAGTAGACTGCAGTAAGACTTTACTCTAGAGAAAGTGAGGTAGTACCCTTCCCTAGTTCCCTAATGGGGCCAGCATTTAACCTCCTAATGTAAATAACATACAAACAAGGTGAAGGGTTTGAGCTCCTGTAAGTGGAGCAATTTGGGGAAGGGGAGAGATGAGGGGTGCTGCTTTAAAATAAACTTACAACTTCCATCTGGTTTAGAAACTTAACCTCTATTTGGTTTCATGGATCTCCTAGTAGTTTGTACTCAGATGGACTCACTTAAGCCCCAACCGTGGTAGAGGGAGAAAGGAAACAAAGTTGAGGAGACTGGAGACAGCTGCTTCCCACAATCGATTTTTTTGTTTTGACCCCCTCCCCCCAAACAAATAAAACTATCATTAGTTGTGGGGTTGTTTTTATTTTACTCTTTCATTATCAAGGAGACAAAAGGTGAAGGGCAAAGGGAAGAAGATGAAGGAATAGGGTTCCAGGAGCCAGGATCACCCCATATAACCTTCTCCCCATCAGGCCAGCTGTTACCCTTCTCCACTAGGCCCTCTTGGGGCAAAAGGCTTGGATGTTGGGTTATCAGGGGTGGGGGGTTATATGGACTCAATCTGTTTTCGGACCTTTTCCAGGGCCTTTCGGTCCAGTGATCTCTGGCGAAGGATCACAAGGCAGGCAAAGACTGCAGCCACTCCCACCACAGCCCCCTCAAACTTCCAAAACAGGTGTCGCTCCATCATTGCTGAGCGGCAGCTGAGACAGCAGGGAAACAGTCTATCACAGCCAGTAGTGCAAACATCAAAATTTGATTAAGCCCCTCTCAGTTTGACTCCCATCCCAATAAAACCATTAAAAAAGGAACAAGGGGGGTGAGGGGAAGAACAGGGAGAGGAGGAGCAATGTGTCAAATCAGCTACAATGGAGTGTCTGGCCTTGGCAGAGGAAAGGTAAGGGTATACTGACCTTTTGAACTCGTCTCTCTTAGATGAGGAACAACTGATTTTCTCCACAAAGCCTGTGGTACCACACTCAGGAGTGGTCTTCTGTGGAGAAGGAATGGGGAATAGAGGGGATAATTAGGATGTGGCTGGGAAAGGGCCAATAAGGCTTTGGGACAGGTGTTGAGTCCTATGGCTCAGAGATACCCAAGAAAGAGAAAGGGAAGAGTGACTCGTCCACCAAAAGAGGGAGGGGTCGGGCAGAGGAAAGAAGGAGGGGGAAAGGAGAGGAGGAAGAGATAAGAGTGCGCGTATACAAATGGTGCAGTACACTCACAGCCTGGAAGGTAGTACAAGGGGCACACTCCTCAGCCACCACAAAGTCCTCCACCAACCAGCAAGGCATAGACACCAAGGTGCTTACTGGAAAGAGACAAATGCCAAGCACCCATCCCGGACCACCCCGTTGTGTGGGGGATGGAGGAGGCCCCTACTGCATGATCGCTGATGAAAAAGCAGGCCGGACTGAGCTTCTGCTCCCTTCCCATCCCCGTCCCCTCTTCAGGAAAATGGGCCATCCTCTCCATCCCTCCCCCGGGGCGTCCCTCCTGCTCCCACCACCCCATTTCCTCCCACCCTGCCCCGGGAGGGACGGCACGGGCCACCTCAGCACCCCTGGCCCTTCACCTACCCGACTGCTTCTCCCTGGCGGCGGCCTCGGTCAGGCTGCGAAGAGAGGCGGCGCGGGTCAGAGGGAAGACACCCAAGCCGCGCCGCTCCCCAGCCCGGGGCCTGACCCTGACCCCGGGGGCGCGCGCCAGCTCCCCTGCGCCCCCTCCCCCTCCCGCTCACCCAAGCTCCAAGAAAAAGGCGAAGAGCACCCAGCCGAAGAAGACAAGGAGGCTCCGCGGGTGGCAGGGCGGCGTCTCCGGGACATCGATCCAATACGTCTCCCGATGCATCGGGTGCAAGGGCCGCATGGCGCCGCACCTGCCGGGACAAAGACGTCTGGGGCCGGACCGACAGGCGGGAGGCGCTCGCCCACCTCAGCCCAGCCCCTCCGCCACTGGGCAGAGAATCGGGCCCGCAGCACTCCCAGCAGTCCCCGCGAAGGGGGGGTGAAGGAAAGGGGTACTGTCGCGACTGCCCGCGCGATCGCAATGGGGGCGTGCCTATCGAGGTGGCTTAGATCAGTCAGCAAGTATTTTTTCCCTAGTCCAAGTATATACTGCCCACGCCCGTCTGGGAGGGCTTAGGTAGGAAAATCCCGCTGAGCAGACGCGACTCAGGAACGAGACAGACTCTCATTTGGGCTTCCGCTCCCGGCACCGACATGTCGTCGCGCGAGAGACTCTGGGACACGCCCCTTTCCCCTCCCCACCTAGCCCCACAGACTGAAAAGATGAGTCCCGGCAGTGGGCTATGCCAGCAAAAGGCAGTGGTTGTTTCCTCCCCTACTTCCCTTCCTGGTCTACGGGCCTATCCCTAACTCTCTCAGCCAGCCTACGCGCGTAGCATTATGGTACCTGTAGTTCTTTCCGGATGGGGGGGGGGGAGCACTGCCTTCTGGGAATTGTAGTTCTCAGGTGGGTCAGCTTTGATGTATAGAGCCCTGGCGCGTAGCCACTCTTCTGTTTCCTAGCTGGTACCACTTTTTTTTGTGGGACGGGTAGGGAGGAAGACGGAGGTTTATTACAGTACCTTGTTTTCTCTTCGTTTAGACTCCAGTTCACCCACTTATATGTTAGATTCATAATCCAAACAAATGCTTTTGGTATTTCTGCTGCATGAGTTAATTCCACTCATAATTTATGACCCAAATCCAAAATTTGAGGGGTTTACAGATTAGGCTTAATATTGGGGTTTTTACTGAGATTTGGGGGATGGGGCACATTTCCTTAGCTCTGGACCTGAAATCAGGAAGACGAGGTCAAATCCTGCAGCAGACACTAACTGTATGACCCTAGGCAAGTCACTTGTCTTGCTCACTTTCCTCAAATGTAAAATGGGATAATAATGGCACCTTCCTCCCAGGGTTGTTGTGAGGGTCAAATGAAATAATATTTATAAAACAATTAGCACAGTGCCTGGCATATAGTAGGCACAATAAATTCACTTCCCTTTCCCTTCCCACCAAACAGCATCATTGGGAATATTTAGCACGTCTAGAACCATTTGGAAAAAGAGTACGAGCCCTCTGCATTCACATAAGACAGGCTAATAAAACATCAGATACAACACAAATTTTGTTTAACCCAATAAAAGATGGTGACGGGATTGCACCAAACTCATAAAGTCAAAACAACTCTCCTTCCATCTTTTATAAGTCTCCTTTCCCCCCAAGGGTCAATATAATCCTCTAGATTTAGAAGACCAGATAAATGTTGAATTCCCTCTGTCCCAATCACCCAAAGAAGGGACAAGTACTTGGAATTTCTGCTGACCTGCATTGTCCACATAACTCAGCACAGAGGTTAGAATCCAGCCTTGTTACTCTATGTCCCTTGCGGCTCCTTCTTGGTCCCCAAACTCCCCTATGCTGCTCTCTAAAGGCTATTCAGTTCCCTAGAGAGCCCTCACAAATACTCAGTCTTCCTCTCCAGAGAGGAATCCAGAGTGTAGCCCCTCCTCTTTGCCCCTTTTTCTCCTCTCTGTTACTGCCCTTTTCTCTATGGCCTCAACTCTGATTTCTCTGACTGGCTCTTGTACTCACATCCTGTAGCTCCCTAGTTTCTCTTTAAATGAACAAGTGCAAGGGTGTAACCCAGGTGCACAACAAATCGTCCTTCTTTGGCTATTAAAAGAAGGAAAGGCAAACATTCAGGGCAAGAGTAAACACTTCTTCCAACATTTAACCTTGTAAAAGAGACATTCATTCAGAGGGATTCAGGGAATCATACTAGGTAAGTTCTTCCTGAGCATACCACATACACTCAAAGTTCATATGGCTATATTTGACAAGAACCTAGATTCTCTGACCACTAACTGACTGACTAGAAAAGGAATTGGCTTGTGGTTGCTGAAATACAATACTAAATTTGATTTTTTTTACACCTCCAGAAAACAAGTTTCTCTTTGTTTCTGACCCTCTTAAATGAAGGATCCCTATTGCCTAGATTATCACATGCAGTTGGATGAACTGTCTGTATAATTGGTATCTCAGTGTGCAATGTAGATGGACAATTGTACAGGAAAAAGAAAAAGGATTAGATTGCTTGCATTTGGGCAATTGTGCAGTGCTTTTGGAGACCCCTACAAGTTTTTCCTTAAAGTGTAATCTCATCATTTTAACGTGTATTTGTTTCCAGAGATGCTTTGTAACACACAGTTTCTGATGAATCAAAATTTTAATAAATTGGATGAAATGTAAAAGGCCTTGTGGAGGGACATTATATATCTATATATACACACACAGACACACAAAATTTGTATATATAAACACAATACACATATGTGTATATACGTGTGTGTCTGTACCATCAGTCTCCTGATAGACTGTAAGCTCTGCTATGCTACCACTGCTGCTGCTCTAACTTTTGTACCAGACCACCAGTGACCATGTCTGGGAGGAGATAAGTCCCTTGGCTCTCATCTTCACCCTGCCATTTTCCTTCCAGTTACTGCTTGCTTGTTAACCCCCTCCATACTGTCATTACCTCTGGAAAGGATGTGTCAATTGACCATGCTATTGTTCACATCTTTGTGACTTCTCAGACCATGAGTCTGTTCCTAGCCACCATTCCTCTGTAGGTGTCGTCTCCCTTGTGCTTTTAGAGTGTGAGCTTCTTGAGGGAAGGGATCATTTATTTGGCTTTTCTGCTTGTATCCCCAGCTGCTTAAGCACTATGCTTGACACATAGTATGAGCTTAATAAATACTTTTTGCTCATTATTTATTTATTCCTTGATGGCAAGGAAAGGACTGTTTCATTTTTGTTTCATATCACAGTGCCTAACACAGTGTCTGGAACTTAGTTCTTTTTTGTTGTTGTTGCTTTTTTTGGAGGGGGGAAGGTAGGGCAATTGGGGTTAGTGACTTGCCCAAGGTCACAAGGCTAGTTTTTGTGTTGAGTGTCTGATTTGAACTCAGGTCCTCCTGACTCCAGGGCTGGTGCTCTATTCACTGCACCACCTAGCCGCTCCTGGAACTTAGTTCTTCATAGATGGTTGTTGACTGATTTATTGAAACTTTAAGAGTATCTAACCAACTTGACCCTCGTAACCCCTACCACTTCTTCTTTACATCCTTGGATCTAAAATGTCCCAATCTCCCCAAGTCTCTTGTTCACTTGTTTCTCCTCTGGTATTCAGACTACTTTCCAAGTCTTCTAGCTTCCTGAATGGGAAAGCCAATATTTCCCTACAATAGATCAGTAAACATCTGTAGCTCACATGATTGCTCTTCTTTGTTACAGTGACCTCAACTGTGCTCTCACTGCTGCTAGGCAATTCTACTATACCTCCCTTTTCAACTCACTATCCCTCTCTCCACAGTGGTGCCTCCCAAGCTTTTCATCTCTCCTCAAACCTCCCAGGGCTCCCCCTCTCCCAACTGTCTCAGTTGAGAATCTTGCCTTCCTCTTCTCCCCTCTTCCTCATCTCCTGTCACTCAGAGATACCTTCTGCCACCATCTCCTTTTCACCTTTCCTCACATGATGAAGTAGTCTTACTCCTTACCTCGGTTAACCCCTGTCCACTTGTTCAAGTGATCCTATTCCATCTCTTTTCCTCCTGAAGTCCTCTATGTCATCCTAATTCTTTCACTTATTTTCATTTTCTCCCCCCTACTAACTCATTCTCTATTGCCTATAAACATGTCCATTTCTCCCCCATCCTGAAAAAAGCCTTCACTTGACCCTTTCATCCCCACTATCATCCTATATCTCTTCTGCCCTTTGTAGCCAAATTCCTCAAAAAGGTCCTCTACAATAGGTGTCTCCACTTTCTTTCTTCTCACTCTCTTCTTAATCCCTAAAAATTCAGCTTTGGATATCATACCACTGAAACTTCTCTCTTCAAAGTTACTACTAATGATATCTTAGTTGTCAAACCCAATGGTCTCTTCTCAACCCTCATTCTCCCTGATCTCTCTGCAGCCTTTGATCCTGTTAATCACTCTCTCCTCCTTCCAGATTTTTGGTACACTCCCCTCTCTCCTGGTTTTCTTCCCACGTATCTCACTGCTCCTTCTGTCTCCTTTGCTGGATTCTCCTCTAGATCACACCCTGTAATCACAGGTGTCCCTCAGAGTTCTGTCCTGGGCACTCTTCTCTGACCCTTCTATACTACTCCACTAGGCGATCTCATCAGCTCCCATGGATTTCATTACCATCTCTATGTTGATGATTCTCAAATCTACCTTTCCTCTCCTAATCTCTCTGCTGACCTCCAATCTCACATCTCCCACAGCCTTTCAGACATTTTCAACTAGATGTCCAGTAGGCATCTTAAACTCATTATGTCCAAAACAGAACACATTATCTTTACCCCAAGCCCTCCCGCATCTCCTATCTTCCCTGTTCTTGTAAAAGGCAACACTATCCTCTCAGTCCCTCAGGCTGGAAACCTGGAAGTCATAATGGATTCCTCACTGTCTTTCACCCCCAATCCCCATACCCAAGCTATTTCCAAGGCCTATTGATTTCACCTTTGCAACATCTCTCCAATATGCCTCCTCTCTCCTGTGACACTTCCACTCCTCTAGAGCAGGTTATCACCTCTTCATACTCCAATCCATCCTTCCTTCAGCCAGGAAGTGATTTTCTTAAAATGCAGGTCTGAACATGTCACCCTCCCCTACTCAGTAAACTCTATTAACTCCCTGTTGCCTCCAGGAGCAAATACAAAATGCTCTTTTTGGCATTCAAAGCCTTTCATAACCTAGCCCTCTCCTCCCTTTCCATTCTTCATACACCTTACTCCCTGACACCTTTTCTTCAATACAGTGAGACTCTTATCCTGGCTGTTGCTTGAATAAGACTTGAACAATCTCTTGGCTCTGTGCATTCTCTCTGGCTGTCTCCCATCCCTGGAATGCTCCCCCTCCTTCACTCTATCTACTAACTTCTCTGGCTTTCTTCAAGTCCCAACCAAAATCCCACCTCCTACAAGAAACCTTTCCCAACTTTTCTTAATTCTAGTGCCTTCCCTTTGTTAATTATTTATATTTATCCTGCACAGATTGCTTTGTATATATTTGTTTGCATATTGTCTTCCCCTTTAGACTATCATCTCCTTGAAGGCAAGGACTATCCTTTGACCTTTTTTTTTTATCCCTTTGCTCTTAGAACAGTGCCAAGTACATAATAGACCCTTAATGTTTGATTGATTAACCCAATGATGATTACCTGTCCTAAGCAATAGACATAAACTGAACATATGCCTTATGTAACCTCAAGGTTAGCTTTTGACTTCTTGGTCCCAATTTTTAAATATTTTAATTGTCAGATATCAGTTCTTTGAAGATATTGACAAGTATGTTCAGAATACAACAATCAGGATGTTTGGCAGCCATGGCATATGGGGAATGAGTAAAAGAAATGATAATATTTGTCTGCAGAAAATATGTGGTGGAGGAGGCATGGTGGGGAGAAGGGGGCATCATAGTTCCATTTGAGGGGCTATCTTGCAGAAAGATTAGACTCATTCTACTCAGTACCAGGGGAAAGATTTACAGATTTAGAAGTAATGAGTAGAAGTTACACAGAGGGTAGGAATGAAGAAAAACTTCCTAACACTTGGAGTTCTCCAACAGTGGACCAGGTTACCTCCAGAAGTAATGAAATCCCTCTCACAGGAAGTCTTCGGAGAGACCCTGGATGAGTGTTTGTTGGAAACCTTGCACACAAGATTCATGTCGAGTTAGGAGTCGGCCTCTGGGCTCCCTTCCAATCCTGAAATACTAGGATTATTTTCTCATTTTTGGGTGACTGTATGAGCAGCCTCCCAAGGGATAAAGACCAGGTCTGTTTAGTTTTCTTTGTCTGATGCTTGATACAACACCACGCACAAGGAAGTAACTAATAAAAGCTTCTGGATAAATGTAGGGGCCAAATCTGGTTCTCAGATCCCAGGATCAAAAGGCCAAAACCCATTCCTACTCTTCTTTCTTGCTAATCCTGTTCCATTTTCCCTTCTTCCAGAAAACGTCCCTAAGCTAATGCTTCCATATCCAAGTTGGAAAGGATCTCAGCAGCAGCTGTACTGTCCATCCCTGACCAAGATGCTCCTTGAGGATATTTGACTTTCCCTGAACACCTTCTCATTGTTAGGAAGTTAAATATTATTATATCCATTTTATAAATGAGGGAACAAACTTCAGAGAAGGTGGGACTTGTCCATGACCACAAAGACAGCAAATATTAGCATTTGAACTTAACTCTCTTTTGGTGTCTGATGCTTTTCCAATCTGCCATGGCTGCCTCCTATGTTTTCCCCTAGTTCTTCTTGTGCCCCTAATGCTAGATTTAGCTCTGTGCCTGGAGTCAGGAAGAACTGAATGAAAATCCTGCCTCAGACACTTAGGAGCTGTATGACTTTGGGCTTCTTCACTTCAGCTTTTTTTGCTTGTTTGCTTCAGCTTTTTCAACTATAAAATGGAAAAATAACAGCACCTACCTCACAGGGTGGTTATGAGGACTGAATGAGATAATATTTACAAAGAGTTAAGTAAGTGCTACATAAATGCTAGATATTATTATTAATTAGGTTTTGGGGTTTATCTAGCAAGGTCCTCTCTTTGTTCTGGTAGCATTTCCCTACTCTGGGATAAGTTTAGTAGGTCCCTAACAGTGCTGAGGACATGGGAGAAATGGGGAGAAATAGACAAGCCAACAATCACCTCCATCTAGTCCTTCTCAGCCTCAGTTTCCCACCTTTGAAACTGTTCATCAAAGGACAGAGGAACTAGGTTATAGTGATGAGTGGGGCAGAGGAAATGATGAAAACTGGGAGGCGGAGAAGGAAGGAACAAAAACAAGAACATTTGTGCAAATGTTGGTCTTTAATGCTAAGAAAGACCTTGCAGGTTTAGAGTGATAAGACAGAGTCCCCACTCCCCCATTTTTGGGGAGGGAGTGCAGAGGGAGAGAGAGGACTGAGCTAAGCCAGCTAAGCTCCCTACCCCCATCCAGACCCCAGGGGATGACCCAGTAACAGAAGGAAATCTATGTATATACACTTAGTGTTTGTACTGGAGATTTGGAGGAGAGGAAGGAGAAGAGGTCAGGAAGGATACCTCTACCCCAGTGACATCTTTCCTCATTTCACTTTCCTCATTCCCTTCTCTCACCTCCTTTTGCTCATTCCTCTCACTGTCTTACTTTCCACTTGATCTTTTTTTCAGTTGCCTTTAATTTTTTTCTCCTTTTTCCTCTCTCTCTCTCATTTTCTCCTTCCCCTCCTAAATCTCTAAGTCCCCTAGACAACTCCTCTTCCTTTTTCCTTCTTTTTCCCTCCCTCTCCCTGAAATCCAGCAGGCCCAGCCTCTGGGCCAGGGGCTGGGAGGACTTGGGTCCTGGACTGGGGTCACCAGCAGCTCTTAACCCAAGGAGCACTTGGTACCGCTCTTCTTCTCACAGCTCTTCAGATCAGTAGTTGGGGGGACCTTGCTGCTGCTGCCCTGTGGGAAAGAACAGTCTAAGTGAGGGGGTGGCAGACAGGGCTGGGGAGGGGAGATGGGATGATGGTTGTGAGCAGAGAAGGGTTAGGCTAGTGGAAGACTTGGAGGGCATCTGAGGTACCACCTTCCCAGTGCAGGAGCTGTATGATGGCCCCCACTCCCAGAATACCAACTCACTGATCTCCGACTTGACTTGAACAGTATGTCCCGGGCCAGAGAACTGAAGGCCTACAGGAAATAGAGAAGGAAAGTGGTAGTTATAGGTGACATTAGGGCAACATGAGATGGGAAGTGCAGTTGACCCTCCAATTTCCTCACCTCCCATTCCTCACCTCATCTACATTCAGGCTTGACTTAGCACTTGTCTCAAAGAATCGGATTCCATGTTCTCGGGCCAGCTTTGGGGTAGATGAGAAAGAAAAAGGATGGGTTATCCCCATTCCTCCTTTATTCCTCACTTTGGTCTCTGGGCTTCTTGGTCCTCCCCTATTCCTTTCATTCCTGCCCAGCTCTTTTCTCCCACCAACCTGCATTCAGCCAGCCCCAGTCCCAGTCATCCCTCCACAATCTTCAAAGATCTTCCCTCCCTCCCCCCAATCTGCCTTTATCCTCAGGCCTCCCACCTTCTCTGCCTGTTCCCTCTGCACCTTCCTCTTCACCTCCATGTCACACTTATTTCCCAACAGAAGGCGTTCCACCCCTGCTGAGGCATTCTGGAAGGAGAAGGATAATGGTGAGAACCAGGGAGCTCTAAGACCTTGAGGACATTTCCCCTGGTCTAACTTCTCCATGTACCAGTTCTCTATCCCAGGCCCCTCTCTCAGCCATTTCCAGGCACCTGTCCAATGCCTGAAAGAGTTCCCTTTAGTCAAACACAAACCTCCTTGATGCTTTTCATCCAGTTCTGAATGTTCTCAAAGGATTTCTCATCTGTGATGTCATAGACAAGGATAATACCCTGGGAGTGGGGGAAGGGAGGGGGGGAGAGGGAGAGGGAGAGAGAGAGAGGAGAGAGAAGAGATGAGATATTATGGGTGAGAAGAACTTTACACTCAGCACTTTTCTTATATATAGTGTACTGGTTTGGGAACACTCCCACAAACCTAGATAACATCCTTGTAAACTCTAACTCAAATCCCAATCTACACAAACCCTCCCTTTCACCTCTATGCTATGCTAAGCCACAACTTGCCCTTTTCCCTCACTGCCACCTATTTTGGCTTATGATTCCCCCATTCTAACCCTCCCATCCCTCATTTCTTGCCCATAGCGTGCTCTGCCTCCCCATTTCATACCATGGCCCCTCGGTAGTAGGCAGTAGTGATAGTCTTGAATCTCTCTTGTCCTGCTGTGTCCCTGGGTGAGGGGCCAGAGAGAAGGATGTCAAGGCATGTATTTCAAGTTATGTGCTCCCTCCACCAAATGGAAACATACCTCAAGAAGCTTGGAATTTGAGTGGAGGGATAAGATGAGGGAGGAAAAAGAGAATATTCAAGGAAATCATGAGGGAGATGGCAGAAGAAGATAGGAGAAACAAAAAGGAAAGAGGCATCCCTGACTCTTCTTATTCTCTTCTGTTGATCCTGCTGCCTGCTTTCACCACATCATTCCTCCAGGTCAAAAGTCATTAGTGGCCCCCTATTTTTCCCCACTCACATATACAAATGGGTCAGTGCATGTTGCCTTCTATGACGCCAAGCTCAACAAATCAATGACAACCCATGGCCTCCCATAACTTTGCCATGGGATTCGGCCCAATATTCTGGTGCAGACCTTCCTGTCTGCCTTCCTTAAGTAGGCTCCCATTGAGAATAAGGGATGTCTGGTGGTCATCCTTTGTTCCTACCACATGACCAGCCTATCATTCTCTTCTCCTCCTCCTCCTTTTCTTTTCTCTTCTTCTTCCTTTTTTCCCCTCCAAGATCTCTCTGATGACACCCTTTACTCTGGTTTTTCTTTTTAGTTCCTTACTTGTTATATGCTGAAGCCTGTTAACGCCCACCATGTGGCTCTTCATTATCCTCTGGTTGACACTTATCCTTAATTTTATTGAGACTATTGTGTTCCAAGACTTCCAGCCATACCACCACAACAGTAAAACATTGATATTAGAAAGATGGGCCTTTGTTTCTGGGAGAAGTTTCAGATAATTAAAGGATCTTCTCAGTTTCTTAAAGGCAATCAACTGATCAACCCTTTATCTTCCTTCTGTTCAGTTCTGTTTGTTGTCCTTGCACTGTCCTACCATGATATATATGAGTAACAATGACAAGAACAATAATAAGTATTTAGATAGTACTTCAAGGTTTGCAAAGTGGTCCACAAATGTTATTCAATTTTATCCTCACAACAACCCTATGAGGTAGGTACAATTATCCTCATTTTACAGATGAGGATACAACTGAGGCTGAGAGGTTATCTCTATTGTTCTGTCTTTCAAAGAATCTTGAGTAATGTTGATATATGTGTAGGATACACTTACATGTATGTATGTGTAGGATACACTTACATGTATGAGAAACAGCCTTTAAGGTGGCAATTTGCTCGTCCAAATAATAATATAACAAAAAGACTAAGAAATTATGTTCTTCTAGATCTAGGTGGTGCAGTGAATGAGGCACTGGGCCTAGAGCCAGAAAGACCTGAGTTCAAATCCAACCTTAGAAACTTACTAGTTGTGTGACCTTGGGCAAATCACTTAACCTCCATTTACCTCAGTTTCCTCAAGTATAAAATGAAGATAATAATAACACCCACCTCACAGGATTGTTGTGTGAATACTATGAGATAATATTTGCAAAGCCCTGCCTGTTTCCATTATATATGAATACCTTCATTGAGAATGCCCTGGACACATGTATAGATGATTCTCAAGTAAGCATATAGGTTGGTAGTTGATGTCCTCTTGGCTGTTGTCGGGTTTTTCTGTTTGTTTGTTTTTGGTATTAATATGGTCCATGATCCCCCCCCACACTCATATTTCTGATATTTTCCTCTTCTTCAGATACCTTTTGGGTCAGTCTCACAATTTTGACATCTCCAGCACAGACCTTCTTTACATAGACTTGGTCTAACTCAGCTGCTTTTCTCATCTTTAGTATCATTAGTGCCCATTTTTTTCCTCCTTTATAGGCATATCCAAGACTATGATAGTAGATGCTAAGTGTGGTGGCTCTACTTTCCTTGGGGGTGAAAAAAGTTCTTAGTAAAACTCTTTGCAGGTTTATTCCATTTTTCTTTCATCATCTTCCTTGCATTTTTAAATTTTTTTTTTTTTTGCTTTTTGGAGGGCAGTTGGGGTTAAATAACTTGCCCAAGGTTACATGGCTAGTTTTTTGTGTTAAGTGTTTGGGGACAGATCCAAACTCAGGTCCTCCTGACTCCTATTCACTGAGCCACCTAGCCACTCCCACATTTTTAATATTTAAAGCCCCTTGTATGATTTTGCTTAGTTGGATCCCTCACCAATCTCATTAGCTATTTTGACTGCCATTCTGTATTGACTTTGTTGTCCCCTAATACTCTTATGCCTGTGAAATCAATTTTGTGAACCCAAATGTAAAACTTAATATTTATCTTTATTTATTTATTTGCTTTTTGGAGGGCAACTGGGGTTAAGTGACTTGCCCAAAGTCACATGACTAGTAAGTATGTCAAGCATCTGAGGTGGGATTTGAACTCAGGTCCTCCTGATTCCAGAGCCAGTGTTCTATTCACTGTGCCACCTAGCTGCCCTATCATTTTTTAAATGCAATTTTATTTTATTTTCATTTCTGAGTTCTTTCTCCTACTTTTCCTCCCTCACTTACTGAGGAAACAAGAAAAACAAGACCTGTTACAAATATCTATACTCAGATAAAACAAATTCCGACAATTTTTCTGAAAAATTCCAAAATTATCCACGTCCCCAAAAAGTATATACACACATATATGTGTGTAAGTGTGTGTGTGTGTGTATACATATATATATATATATATATATATGTTTCAGTCTACACTCTGAGTCCATTATCTCTCTATCTGTAAGTAAGTAGCATGTTTCATCACGAGTCCCCTGGAACCAGGGTCCCATTGTGATCAGAGTTAGTAAGACTTTCAAAGTTGTTTATCTTTATAGTATTGTTTTTAGTGTATAAATTGTTCTCCTGGTTCTGTTCACTTCACTTTGCATCATTTTATACAAGTCTTCTCAAGTTTTTCTAAAACCATCCCCTTCATAATTTTTTACAGCATAACAGCATTATATCATATACATACACATTTATCCATTTAAATCTTTTATCTTATCATAGCCATCCCAAGGTCCAAGCTTGTCAGGATCAGAACTGTGGACATTGATTTGTGTCATCTGGAAATTTGATAAGGATAATATCTATAGGCTTTTATCCAAGGCATTAACAAAAATATTAAGTAACAAAATGTCCCATATAGATAGACACCTGGGACATTTTACTAAAGACCTTCCAGGTTGACATGGAACCACTAATAAGTATTTACTTATTTATTTTTTTCTTTTTGTAGGGCATTTGGGGTTTAGTGACTTGCCCAAGGTCACAAAGCTAGTTTTTGTGTTAAGTGTTTTTAAGGCTGCATTTGAACTCAGGTCCTCCTGACTCCAGGGCCAGTGCTCTATTCACTGCACCACCTAGCCACAAAGTATTTACTTATTAATATGTGTTCCATGGATGGTCCCTAAACATATACTGTCTCCTCTTGCATACTAATAGTTTCCTATGTGTTGAATCTTATCTCCTCAACCAGACTGTGAATACCTTGAAAGCAGAGATATACCTCATGTCTTCTCTATCCTTCACGGTGTTGATGATCAGTAAACACTTGATTGTCAGAGAGATGGAGACATAGGAGACAGAAAGAAAGAGGCAGAGAGAGAATGAAGAGAGACAGGAGAGATTAAGGATAAGTGGAGGAAATGATTAAGAGAGGCAAAATGAGATTTCATGATGGGGATGTGGAAGAGAAAGTTGGATTTTCAGGGATTCACTCACCAGACTTGAAGTTTTATTTTCTTCCCCTCAATGTCTATGGTTCTGATCTTGAAGTCAATTCCTAGAGATGGAATCAGTATGTTAGAGTCAAGGTGATGGGTGGGAAGGTGGGGAGAGGAGAAGGGGATTAGGAATATATGTAGGCCTGAAAGGGAGCAGAGAGTTTGGGTTCACAAGACTCTTCATATTACTGAATAAGGGAAGTTAACATGGGCTATTCTTTCCTTTCCCTTCTCTCTTCTCCTTAACACAAGTATCTATATCCCTGGTTTGTGTGTATGTCCTAGGGAGGACAAACAATATTATTCTCATGCCCTCAGTGGAAACTTGGGTGCATACCTCTGTATGCTAGGGGACAGAATGAGTCACCAGGCTGAGTCAGAGACCCCAGTAGCCCTTCCCCCAGTTTCAGCCTCCCCACTAGACTCCTTGAGGATTCAGAATGACAAATCAAGGGCCTTAACCCCCAAGATGACCTCCTCTCCTTGAGAACCCACCCCACCCCTCTCCTATTGGATTGAGGAGTAGGGACACTGAGACTTTACAGGGTTGGGATAAGGGACAGAAATAAGGCTTGGGGGTATTTCTAGCTAGATGGCATATGGATAGTGCTCCTCAGGAGAATTAGGACTTAGGATCAGGTGGCCAGGGGGCAGGAGTTTGGGAAACAGGGTTGGAGGATTCAAAGTGAATTAAAATGATGTGAAGGGAGGAAAGCTGAGGGGGAAAAAGAAGAGTGGGGGATGGGAAGTTGAGGGAATGAGAAACTAAGACTACTAAGGAGATGGGCCTGAGGAAACCGGGTTTCTGGGAACTTGAAGTGATGCTTAGGGACCTCAGGAAGGTTGGGGCTTAGAAATCTGGGTAATGATTGGGGAGAATGCGTGGAATGATGGGGAACAAGCGCTGGGGAAAGGAGTTGAAAGGCTTCACTCCTGAGAGGCTGAAAAGTTGGGATAGTGGAAAGGGGTGTTAACTAGTGATCTGGGGGACTTTGAAAAGTTGAGGCCAGGAGGAGGGGGGCTGGGGGCCACGTGGGATCTGTTGTCTGGGCCAGTGGGCTCACCAATGGTGGAGATGTAAGTGCTGTTGAAGTTGTCCTCGGCAAATCGAATGATCAGACAAGTCTTGCCCACCCCTGAGTCCCCAATCAGCAGCAATTTGAAGAGGTGGTCGTAGGCTTTAGCCATGGCGGGCACGGGGTGGGGATGGGGGAAAAGGAGCCTGGCACCCAGACACGACCCGGGTGCAGTGGGCAGACAGAAGAAACCCAGGGGCCCTGGGCAGGAAGAAGTTTTCCTCCCTCTTTTCTCTGGCTCCGGGAAAGAGGAGAGGCGGTGCCCTTGGGAGCCCCACCTCCTGCCCGCCCACCCCACTAGGGCCACTCTCGAGGCCGGAGCTGCCTTCTCCTCCTGCCTCCCCCGCCCAGTCTAGGCAGGCTCCCCCTCCCCATCCTCCTCCTACAGATGGCCTTCCCTCCTCTCTACCCTCAGTCCTCCCACCCTGTGGCGGGGGATGGGAGGTTTAGGTGGGAGAGAACCATCGGAAATAAGACGGAGTTGGGGTTAGGGCAGAAGAGTGGAGAACTGAGGAAAGTAACTGGAGGAGGGACAGATGTTGGGGAAGTGGAATTTGGAGGCTGGGAGAGGATGCTGAAAAAAGTGCGGATAGGAGGGGACCCGGGGATGAGTACAGGCCAGGACAGATGGAGAGTTCTGGGGCTGCCACAGTCCTGGGACCTCTGCTCAGGGGAGGAAGTGGCCGAAGTTGGGGTGACTTCAGGGAGGCCTAGGTACACGTTTGTTGGAAAAGCTCGCCCTCTTGTGGCAAAAGATACACGTGCTGGGCACGGAGACGCATCACTCCTACATCAGGGTCTTGTGGCAGAATCTCCGACTATGGCAGCCCCTCGGGGGTGAGCCTGAAGCGCTGGGACCCCATCATGTCTCTAACCGGTGAGCTCGGTAAATCCGCCCCTCTCATAGGCTTGTGAGGAAGGCGGTTTGTGAGCTGCAACGTGGGGAGCTATTTTAACTTGTTTATACTGGGCCGAGACTCAGAACTAGTGAGATCACACCAATTGTTAATCCTTTCTTCTGTGTTCAAAGCAGTTAGCTTGGCTGTGTTCCATGGCCACGAGGGGGCGCTCCTTGCTCTCACCAGCCATTTTGTAAATGTGTAGTGTTGGCATCAATGAAAATGGGGTGACAGATCGCAGATACAGATGCGATTCCATCACTACTACTATTCACACTTCCTTTCTTCGTGTCCCTTTGTAGCACAGTGTCTGGCACACAGTATATCCTTAATAAATTCTTGGCTGCCTAATTTATAGTGTAATTTAATATTTGCAAAGCAATTTACATATATTATTTCTCTCGAGCTTCATAACAAGCATGTGAGGTATATGCAGTTATTATCCCCATTTTTCAGGTAAGGAAACTGAGATTCAAAGAGGTTGAGTGACCCAACTACGTAAGTAAGTACCTGAAGCAGGATTCAAACCTGGGCTTCACACCTCTAAGAACAGAGCTCTAAGCACAATGACATTCCATTCAAGCACCAAGCGTCATTAGGGGACCCCCAAAGACCTGCTCCACAGATCAATTCATTTCGATAAACACTTAGTAAACACTGACTTCTAGGTAATGGGAAAGATTAAAAACTGAGATGGAATAACATTCCTTCCTACATGGAATTAAATTTATTTTAAAATATTTTATTTGCTTTAATCAACCAAGATCCACTTTCTTAATTTTTTCCCCAATAGAGAACATGAGAAAAACAAAACCCATTGCAAACATATATAGTCAATCAAAACAAATTTCCATATTGACTACGTAAAAAAAAAACTGTCTCATTTTGTATTTTTTAGTCCTTCCCTTTTTGGCAGCAGGTGGGTAGTATGTTTCATCATTAGTCCTCTTCTGGTTGGTCATTATGCTGATAAGAGTTCATTCAGCACAATAATACTCTATCACATTTATATTGCTCAGCTGATTGGAACCCCCACAGAATCTCATTCTTTTTTTGGAGGGGGGAAGACAAGGCAACTGGGGTTAAGTGACTTTCCCAAGATCACCCAGCTAGTGTGTCAAGTGTCTGAGGTTGAATTTGAACTCAGGTCCTCTTGACTCCAGGGCCGATGCTTTGCCACCCATCTGCCCCTGCTTTGCCACCTATATGCCCTGACAGAATCTCATTCTTTGCCACCTTAAAAAAAGCTATAAATCTTTTTGTGCATTTTTAGAGTTTGTTTTGCATAGGACTAATCCTTCTCTTATCTTCCTTCTGATTCTTCATTTTCTCCTTTCTCTTCTAATTCTGTTGAGTGAAATATTTCTTTATCAATCTCTACTCTTTGTATTATTTTCTCCATTGCTCTGCCTACCTCTGTCTCTTTATTTGTATAGACTTATGCTTGTATACTTTATGTGAGATAATTTCCCCTAATTTTCCTTTTCCTCCCTCACACCCCCCAAGTGCATTATCCTTCTTTATCTCTCTTTCTTTACATTTTTTTAAAGATCATCTAGACATAACAGATTCACTCCCAGGCTTTCTCTCTAATTAGGCTCTATGACTCCTGAAGATTACAGAGTTCAGAATATACATTACATATGTATCATCTTTCCATATTAGAATGTAAGAAGTTTATCTGTGGTTAGATCCTTATGGTTGGGTTTTTGTTATGCTTACCTTTTTAGTTTCTCTCCACTCCTATGTTTGAACTTTAAAGTTTCTATGAAGCTCTGGTCTTTTTATCAGGAATGCTTGGAAGTTCTCTATTTAATTAAAGTTTTATTTTCTTTCCCCTGTAGGATCATACTGTTTTGTTGGGGGTAAATTATTCTTAGCTGTAAACCCATATCCTTTGTCTTCTGGAATATTATATTCCATGCTTTCCATTCCTTCATGGTAGTGGCTGCTAAATCATGTGCAACCCCAACTGTAGTTCCTTGGTACTTGAATTCTTTCTTCTTGGCTGCTTGCAGTCTTTCTTCCTCCCCCCCCCCCCCCCTTTTTTTCCTTACCCTGGAAACTCTAGATTTTGTCTTATGCTAAGCTATTAATTCCCTTTCCAATTTTTTCTTCTATAGCCCTCATTAATTTTCATTTTTTTCTCTAGTATTTTCATTTCACTGAGGGAATTAATAGCTTAGCATAAGTCTTGCTTCATGTCTTATAGTAATTCTACTTAAATTTGTCCAGTTAAACCTGTCCAAGGTCACACATATCTAGTAAGTGTTAATTATCTGAGGCCAGATTTGAACTCAGGTCCCCCTGACTCCAGGGCTGGTGCTCTATTCACTGTGCCACCTAGCTGCCCCTTCTTCTGAGTTTTGAATGTTGTTATTCTGTTATCCCAGGCTCTGAAGGACAATTCAGGCTGGCAACCTGTAAGCTTTTAGTTCTCCCAGACTGGTCTGATCTAGGGAAAAGTCTGATTACTGCCCTCCTTGTTGGAGCTCTGCAAGTTCTGGCCCTGGGTTTGGGTCTGAGCAAGAGTAGAGTGTTGCTAGATTCAGCCATTATCAGCCTGTCCTGTTTATTCCTTTATAGCTTTTAGAATGTGCCAGAAGCTGGAACTGTTCTGTTCCTGCTCTGTTCCTGGGGTTAGAGCTATCCTCCTGCTGATTTTTTCTAATTTGCTTCTTAGTCATACGGCCTGTCACTACTCTTGCCCTGCACTCCTCAGCTTCCTTGTTCTACCTTGGATCTGTGACCCAGAACTGGATAGTGAGGGACAGAGCTGCCAGTTGGCACCTGTTCCCAATCCCTCTGTGAGATCATGGTGCCCCATAATGTGTGTAGGGCCTCCTCTTACCCCTGTGCCCAACTTCTCCTTGCATAATGGCCATAGGATGAGTGGGTACAAACTTAGAATAGAATAGTAGTGAAGTACATATGTATTAGAAATACTTACAGCCAAGGCACCTAACTCACAACTCTGGTAATTGCAAGACCTTGAATTCCTTTCCTTTCTTTGTAAAGTCCACACACATAGAAATGCACCTGCCATTTTTGGAAAGAGATCAGCTGGGTTCCCAGAATTTATTCTTCTCCATAGGTGTAGCAGCAAGCACCCCAAGTGTCCCTAGGGTGGCTGCCAATACAGGTTCTTGGATCTGCTTTGTTAAAGGAAAGCAACTCAAAATGGGTTAACAAGCTTACTTTAATCAGTCAAACATATTGTTTACCTAGTTCAGGGGAAAAAGGTCAGCACCCCAAACTTCAGAATATACTGTAGCAGCAAGCACCCCAAGCGTGCTCAGGGTGGCTGCCCATACAGGTTCTTGGATCTGCTTTGTTAAAGGAAAGCAACTCAAAATGGGTTAACAAGCTTACTTTAATCAGTCAGACATATATTGTTTACCTTGTTCAGGAGAAAAGGTCAGCACCCCGAACTTCAAAGTATACAGGCAGAATTATCAAGACAGAAACAGATCAAGTAGACAGATTTCCAAACTGTCCAACCATTACATCCATACCCAGTCAACACCTGGGTTTCCACATCTGGGTTTTTCAAAGCCGGGGGGGCCCTGGACAACGGCTTCCCAGAATACAGATCAAATCACAGAACACTTCTCAAAGTGAGCCCCCAAAACAAAGCTACACATCAGGGCTTATATAGCCTTCTCCTGGCTCAGAATGTAACAACCTTTTGGACCCACTGGCCAATCAAAAAGTATCTACTGAAAAACAAGCCTCCCACCCCAGGCTTCAGGTGCACTTTAGCCTAGGGGCAGGGAAGATCTTCCAAATTTGCATTCCCATTACATATACAGACAGAATTATCAAGTCAGAGAAACAGATCAAGTAGACAGATTTCAAACTGTCCAACCATTATATCCATACCAAATCAACATCTGGGTTTTTTTTTCAAAGCTGGGGGGCTCTCAACAATGGCTTCCCAGAATCTCATCTGATCAAATCACAGAACTCTTCTCAAAGTGAGCCCCAAAACAAAGCTACACATCAGGGCTTATATAGCCTTCTCCTGGCTCAGAGAATGTAACAACCTTATAGACTCACTGGCCAATCAAGAAGTATCTACTGAAAAACAAGCCTCCCACCCCAGGCTCCAGGTGCACTCTAGCCTAGGGGCAGGGAAGATCTTCAAGATCTTCAAAATTTACATTCCCATTACAATAGGTTAACTCTCAATTACCAGAGCTACCTTTCTCATAAGTCCATAGATGACTGTATCTTTTCTGCTGCCAGAAGTATATGCATCTGTGTGCTCTGCTCCCTCATTTTAGTGCGTACTATGTGCTATGAATATAAATACAAAAGAGAGACAATTCCTGTCCTCCCTTTGAGGAGATTACATTCTATAGGAGAATACAATACCAAGAAGCAGAGAGGAGGAAGGGGAGGGAGTTTTTGTCTGGGGCATTAAGCAGAGCCATAAAGTACTTGATTATAGTACTCTTTCCAGTAGCAATGATAACACTGATTTGATTACTGTTCAGAGAACAGGGAGGGAGGCCAGTGATTCTAGAGGGCTCATGCCAAGAGAGCCATACTAGATAGGTCCTAGGTCCATTTATTAAGGGCCTACTATTGCCTAGCACTGTGCTAAGTGCTTCACAAATATCTAGTTAATTCTCACAATTCTAAGAGATAAGTGATATTAAAATCCTCATTTCACAGTTAAGGAAACTGCAGCAGGCAGAGGTTAAGGGATGTGGGCCAGAGTCATTCATTCAATGAACATTTATTAAGAGCTTATTATGTGCCAGGCACTGTGCTAAGTAGTGTAAATGAGTGAGAAGAGAAATATCTGAGCTGAGGTCTCTCCTTAAATGTAGGTTTGGAATTCATGGCCCCATCTTCCAATCTGAGAGGCAAAGGGTAGCAATAAAGTACAGTACCAAGGCTAGTGAGATGTTTCATGAAAATAAGGTTATCTTAATAATGAGCTTTTTGGGGCATGGTCTGTCAGAAGTCTGTTAGATAAGTCCCAAAGTAGGGCAGCCAGATGAGAAATGAAACCAAATTTGAAGTCAGGCCTCCAGGTGTGACATTCTGTCTACCACACCATGTGTGTGTGTGTGTGTGGCGTGTGTGTGCTTGCTTGTTCCATGAGCCTCTTGGTGGTTCTTGGTGACTGGCTGGATGGGAAGTAATGGTTGATATATAGATAGAAGGTAAGCAATTCAGGTTGTCTGGAATACAAAATGTTTAGAGAAAAGGAGCAAAGAGATAAAGTTGAAAACTTACAGCCACATTATAGATTGCATGCTAGTAGGTGAACTAAGGAGTATGACTTTGACTCTGAAGGATATATAGTAAGCTCTTGAAGGGTTCTAGGCAGTTAAGTGACATGGTAAATTTATGCATGAAGAATATTACTCTGGTAGTAGTGGGAAGGATGGAATAGAGATTCGAAGACCTGGTAGGAATTATCATCGTAGTCATAGAAGAGAGATAATGAGGAGTTGTACCAACATGGTGGCAGTAGGAATAGCGGAGGGGGCTAATAATATCTAACATATAGTATTTACTATATGCTAGGTACTGTGCTAAGTACTTTACAATTATCTCTTTTTTTTTTTTTTTTGCTTTTTGGAGGGGGAACGGCAGGGCAATTGGGGTTAAGTGACTTGCCCAAGGTCACACAGCTAGTTAGTGTTAGGTTATTGTTAAGATCAGATTTGAACTCACGTCCTCCTGACTCCAGGGCCAATGCTCTATTCACATATCTCATTTTATCCTCACTTTTATGTGAGTGCTATAATTGTCCCCATTTTACAGATGAGGAAAAAAAGGAAATAAAGGCAGTGACTTTCCCAAGGTCACACAGCTAATACACGTCTGAGGCCACCTTTGAACTCAAGTCTTCCTGACTCCATGTATACCATTCTATCTACTGTGCTACCTATCTGCTTTCAACATAAGAGAAATTGTGGAAGTAGAATGAGTAAGACTTGATCAATTGAATACGAGAGATGGAGAGGGAACAAAGATACCAACGTTTTAAACATGAATGGATCAGTAATGATGCTATTCCTCATCCTTATCTTTGTAAGATGTACACCTGCAAAGCATTCTCAAGAACTGCTACTCAAAAATCCTCTTCCCTAACCTGTTTTATAGTCCCCAAATTGGATTATCATCATCTTCTAGTTTAACCTGTATCTAAAGAGGATTACCCTCAACATTTACCATCTAGCCTCCACTTGAAGACTTCTAGGCATTTGAAAATGACAAATTCCCAAGGCACCCCATTCTACCTTTGAACCACTTTTTTAGATACTTTTTCAATATCTATATTGTTTGCTTCCCCTCCCCACTAGCTCAAGGCACTTTTCTTCTGTCAGGCAGTTCAGGGAAATTCCTTCTCCATGTTTTATGGATGGATGACCTATCTAGAAGATCTCTGAAGTTGACATTTTAGTAAATACCTGGTGATGAGATCTCTTCCATCCCACTAAAGCCATGGCATTACTTTCTTTTTCTTTTCTTTTTTTTAAAGTAGGCTGAATTCCTGAAGGTCCTGGTATAGTAGCTGGCCTTCAAACTCTTCTTCACCAGAGTCCATAAATTCCTTAAAGGGACACCAACCCACCCTACCCCCCACCTGCTCTCTGCACAATGCTACATCTTCTTCAGCCAAGTGTTACAGCTCTTAAAATGAGAAAGCCAAAGCCAGGGTCAAAATGTCTTCAGATTAATTAAAATATTTTCAGATTCTTTGTTATTAGGTTCACAGGTCTACTCCCAAAAAGGCACTTTGGGAAACCACAAAGATGTCCATACCAGCTGAGAAGTCTCCTGCTCTCAATCTTAGCAGTTAGGATAATTAAATTCCATTCACCTCTTCCCAGCCTCAGTATCAGACAGTGAGACCTTCTCAAACTCCCACACACACAGTCCACCTCCAGTTGAGATTTAATGACAAAGGAAAACACAACCTTCATTTCCATGGTCTGTTTCAATTCCTATCATCATCATCCCTCTTTGAGCCCCATCCCCCATGATCAGAGCTTGTTGATGCAATTTTTCCAAAGATCAAAAACAGTACTGAGGACTGGGGGATGAAAGCATGCTGGGGGCAGCTACTGGCAACCCTGATATTAATAATCAAGGTTCAGATCCCAATGAAATGTAAAACAGGGACATTAATAGTTTCAAACTATTCAGTTCTGACGTCTTAATGTTTCTTCCAGCTTTGATTTGTGGCTCTCTAGCCAGGTCTCATTGAGCGTTCCACACTGTAGGCAGGTATTGAGTTACTGAGTCAGGTCACTACAACATCTTATGCCTTATGAAGTACAGTCAGTTTGTCCTTTGAGTCTCAATGTTCGAGATCTGAAGAGGAGGCCAAGTCCAAGGCAGATGGGGAGATCTACTGAGAGGGCCCCAATGTTTGCCAATGCCTGCCCCTGGACATAGCAGACCATACTTGCAGCTCCAGGCTTCGAGGATTTTGCACCCAGTTTGAAAGGAAATGGAACGGGAGGGCAGGAGGGAGGTGGGGGTGTCAGGGGAAGGGGAAGCCACAGCTTTACTTTGGAGAGCTTTCTCAGTTACAGGATTAAAACTGCTTAAAGGGCAGGGACCATGTTTTATAGATTTTTGTAATCCCCACTGCACTTTGCACACAGTAGGTACTCAATACATTTTTGTAGACTGTGGGAATGAATTTGTAATTTCCACATCAATAAAGTACCTAAAGTTCAACAGGCCAAACTGCACTTAATCTTACCGTGTTTCCCCGATAATAAGACCTATCCCGAAAATAAGCCCTCCCCCGAAAATAAGCCCTATTGAGATTGCTACTGTAGTGAAGGTGATTCCCTGCGCTACACGCTACATTACGGTACCCTCTGTATGCACCGTCCCCCCCCACCCGTGAAACGCACGCCGCGCTCCGAGCTGCATCCAATCAGAGCTGCAGCAGTGAGCGTGTCATCCTGTTCTTCCCCAGTGATATGCTTGCTGGCACCATTGAGAGCAGTGCCGCAGAGGAGAGCTGAGGCAGGACAACATAAGCCCTCCCCTGAAAATAAGCCCTCTGGTGTTTTTCTTTCCAAAAAAAATTAATAAGACAGTGTCTTATTATTGGGGAAACACGGTAGTATGCCCTTGGTACTGGTAATTGCTTCTTTCCTTTGTGTTTTAACTTTGAAAATACCATATAAAATGAGCATTGTAGAAAAGAACTGTATATGAAAACGAATATCTATATTATGTTGACCTTGCTTAAAAAAAAATACAATTGGGAAGGCTAGATGGGGCAGTGAATAGAATACCAGTCCTGGAGTCAGGAGGACCTGAGTTCAAATCTGGCCTCAGACACTTAAGACTTACTAGCCATGAGACCTTAGGCAAGTCACTTAACCCCAATTGCCCTGCCTTCCACCCTCCAAAAAGCAAAAAACAAAAAAACCCCAAAACCCCAAAACATTCCACATGTAACATTCAAAGCTGTTCTGTTCATTTATGACTTCTTCTGACTAACCTATTTCTTCTTCTTCTTCCCTATTCCTACCTCCCCAGTCCCTTTCACCACCTCATTCCAACTGGGGGGAAAAACCCACCCTTTTAAACAAAAAGACATGGTAAAGCAAAGGAAATCTCCATGCTGGCCATATAGTAAAATGTATAGCTCACTCTGCCTCTTTAGTCCATAATCTCAGAAGGTATCATAGCATGATAACTAATTGATACTCTAGAATTGTGGTTGATCATTGTAATTATGACAATTCGTAAGTCTTTCAAAGTTGTTTTTCTTTATATTTTTATTTTATAAGTTGTCCTCTTTTTGCTCATTTCAATCAGCAGCAATTCTTATAAGTCTTCCTAGGTCTATGTCCTTTTTGTCATTTCATATGGTGGCACAATATTCTATAGCATTTATATGCCAATATTTGATCAGCTGTTCTCCAATTAATGGGCGTTGCCTTAGTTCCTACTACTTTTTCACTACAAAAGAACTGTTATATATATTTTTGTACACATAGATGTTATTGATTTTACTCTGCTCTATGCCCTTCCTATAATTACTCATCTACAAAAGCATATCTAAACCCTGACCACTGAGTAAAAATCTAGAAGGTAAGAACCACCACTGTCTAGTTTTCTCTACAGAGTATCTATCTAGGGAATGGCACTGAACAAAAGCTTTTTTGGGTTATTTTTGAGATGATCACTGGATCTCAAACGTCTGGCTGATTTACTTTTCAGAGATCACCCTGTCCATCTATCTGTTTTCTGTCATCTGGGTCTTTCCCTTAAGCTAAATGGCTATTCCTGACCTCACTAGGACAATCTCGATTCCTTTCTTACCTCAATGATGTCAGACCCTCAAATAGGAAACACATGTATCAGATCTAACCTATCTCTTCACCCTTCAGATTCATACTGGAAAGCCTACTGGAAACTTTAAACTCAACATGTTCAAAACTGAACTTGTTATTTTCCCCTTAAAAACCTCCCCTCTTCCTAACTTCCTTATTACTGTCAAGGACACCATCATTTTCTTGGTCACCAGACTCACAACTTCGGTGTCACCTGCAACTCCTCACTTTCTCTCACCTTACCCCTTTCCCCATATCTAATCTGTTGCTGAATCCCATCTATTCTACCTTCATAATATCTTTGTGCACACACCACCTTCTCTCCTTTGACACTGCCACCATCTCAATGTGGGGGACTCATAACTTTTGCACCTGGTCTACTGCCCTAGCTTCTAGTTGGTCATCTCCCACCTTGACTTTCTCCCCACTCCAGTGCATCCTCCACTCAGCAATCAAGGAGATCTTCCTAAAGCACAGGTTTGACCATGTCACAAGGTATCTCCCCCTCCCACTTCATTCAATAAATTTCATTGGCTCCCAATTCACTGGCCTCCTTGCAGATGATCTAACAAGATACTCCTCCAGACTCTGCTTACACTGGCTGCTTGCCTGCCCCTCTCCTTCCCCTCCCCCATGCCTGGAATGATCTCCCTCCTCTCTACCTTCTGGCTTATGGGTCTACCTTCCAGCCCCAGCTTTAAGTTCCATCTTCTGAAAGATTTTGATGTCATTAAACATTTTAGTTGATGCTCTGGGACAGCCCTGTATAACAGGGAAAACCAAATATGATGGAAATACAAATTCTTCATTAGCTTCCTTTCACAATGTGGCTCTTTGTGATGCAGCAGACAGCTGTAACCAGTACAAAATATTTCATTTGTCACAAGATGCTGAAGCCCAAACTCTGACACCTCTGGACTAAATTTACAATAGCAACCCACTATGAGATGAGATTGTTGCCTGCCAAAGGGATTCAATAATTTTGATGGGTTGCAAAGTTAGTGCTTCTTTGGTTAAAAAAAAAAATCTCCAAAAACATCAGGATATGTACAAATGCTCAGGTCCTTAAGTCCCAGCTCCTGTATGAAGCCTTTTCCAGTCCTCATTCACTTTAAAGCTTTCCTTCTGAAACTATTCTGAATTTATCCTTTTATAGCTTGTTTGTACAAAGTTGTTTGCATGTTGTCTCTCCCATTAGACTGGCGCACAGTAGGCGCTTAATGATCATTAACTTCTACATAGTTGGTTGCATCTTGTCTCTTGAGGGTAGGAACCATCTTTTGCCTTTCTTTGCATCCTCAGAGCTTTGCACAGGGTCAGGCATATTGATGTTGCTGAGTCCTTGTCATTCTTTTGGGATTTCCTTGGGAAAGATTCTGGAGTGGTTTACCATTTTCTTCTCCAGCTCATTTTATAGATGAAGAAACTGAGGCAAATAGGGTCAAATGACTTGCCCAGGGTCACACAGCCAAATTTGAACTCAGGAAGATGAGTCTTCCTAACTCCAGGCAGGGCACTCCATCCACTGCGACACCTAGCTGGCATAATCTAGGCGCTTAATAAATGCTCATCCACTCAATTACATCTGGAATTTTTTCAGCCAGTTTCTATTTGTAGCGTTGTGCTCAGGCATAGAGACTCCATAATCTCTCTGGGACCTTTCTCACATGACCTGAAGCTTTCAGATAGGCAGACCTATATAGATACGAACGACCTCCTCAAGATGGTGGCCTGGCGAGGCCCATACGTCACTTCCGCTCTCACGATGTATATAAGGAGCGGGATTTCCGCTTTCGCTCTTTTCCGGCGGTGAAGATATCTCCGCGCCAACATGCCTGTGAGTTGCTGGGGATCCAGTGGAGCCGTGTTCTTCCTACCCCAGATCGTTTGGGGGTCGCGGAGGGTCCCTTGGTTACAGCCCCTCTTACGACCTTAGCTACACGGGCAGCAGCGGGGCCCCCGTGCATGAGGGAGGAGGCGGGACCCTAACATGGCGGCCTTTGCTTTTCTTCTTCCTCCGGGTGGTCGCTAATCTGTTCCTCTCCGCCTGTCGCAGCTCGCGAAAGACCTCCTGCACCCCTCTCCCGAGGAGGAGAAGCGGAAGCACAAAAAGAAGCGCTTGGTGCAGAGTCCGAACTCGTATTTCATGGACGTAAAATGCCCGGGTGAGGTCACGCGCGGGTGGCGCCTCGTGGTCTGGCTAGGGTTCCTCCCCCCTTTTCCCCGCGCGTATCACGCGCGTCGGTATTACCGACCCACGCCCTCCCGGGGCTGCCGAGCCCCATCGAACAACCCCCCCCCCCCCCCCCCCCGGCCGCCCCCCCCCCCCCCCCCCCCCATCTACACTCTTCCCCCACCCGACCCCCCCCCCCCCCCCCCCGCCGGTGGAAAACTCAAACCTCCCGGAGGTCGTATCTTTAAAGGGCTGTCCCTAGAAATGCTGTCAGCCCGGTGCTTTCGGGGAAGGCCTGTTGTTTTGTTAATAGGATTGAGGCGGGGGCTTGTTTCTGTCTTAAAACTCATCAGACTTTTTAAGGTTCCTGTTGGATTTCCGGGGAGGGGAGCACCTTGCTTGCAGTTGAGGAAGGGTCTTCACTCCTGCTGTGTTCGTTTCAGGGTGCTATAAAATCACCACTGTCTTCAGTCACGCACAAACAGTGGTTCTCTGTGTCGGATGCTCCACTGTACTCTGTCAGCCTACTGGAGGCAAGGCGAGGCTTACAGAAGGTCAGTGCTGAAGCTAGTGCCCTGGTGGTTTCTGAAATGGGTGGATTTTGATGAATTCTGTCTGATGATGAGCAGTTAAGAACCTCACAATTGTCAGATTAAACAAGGGAATGGAGAAACTTAGATGGGTGGGGAGGTTGAGTCAAAGCAGGAAGAAGTATATTAGCAGGGTAATTGTGTTAAGTTGCTTTTAGAAGAAGGGGTTTGTTGTTCAGTCCTGTATGATTCTTTGTGACCCCATTTGGGGTTTTCTTGGCAGAGAAACTGGAGTGGTTCTCCATTTCCTTCATTTTATTTTACCAATAAAGAAACTGAGACAGGGTTAAGTGATTAGACCAGGGTCACACAGCTAATTGTCTGAGGCCTGATTTGAATTCAGGAAGATGAGTCTGACTCCCAGCCCAGCACTCTATCAATTGCACTATACTTGCCCTAGGGTTGGAGTGGGTAAATTTATCTTTTGGCTTAAGGTAACTAAGAAGACAGCTAACAGTTTACTTCTCTCCCAGGATGTTCCTTCAGACGGAAGCAGCACTAATGACTGAATCAAGATAAATGAGTAACTGTAAAGAATAAAACAAATTTGATACAATTTTGTTCACTGCCTTTCTTGCTTTAATGTTGTGAGGGTGGCCTTATCAGTAGTAAAAATTAAGGAATAGATTTGGAAGGCTGCAACATTCTTTGTGATAAGCACTAGACCTCATAGCTTTTAACAGAATAAATTTCTCTTTCAGAATTGTACTCTTACCTGGATCCATAAAGCTAGGTATAAAATAATAATGAAATTAGGTTTGAGGGGAGCAGGAGATGTAAATCAACAAGAGAAAGCATTAACATCACTTCTGATCCCTTTATTTGGAGTTTTCACTACTGCCTTGATGATGAGAGGTAATTCTACTTGGACTGAGTTGTAGTACCCCCAACTCCTAAATGCAACCAGCCTTTTTTCAGATGTAGATTAATGTCTCACACTCCATAACCAGTACTGCAGCCTGCTTGGGGCAGGTGGAGATTGTGGATTGTTGAATTGAGAATTAGTGGAAGGATAAGTATAACCTAGAAAGAGAGAGTGTGAGCTGAAGACATATGATTTTCATATAACTTATGTATAAGAGTACTCCCCAAAGTTATTTTTACCTGACTGTGCAGTTCCTGAGGTTGGGACATACACGACTGGAACTGTCTGTATCCTGTTGAGGAAGGCATTGTATGCTGGAAGAATGAAAAAAGGAGTCGAAGCAGTGAGACAAATGGAGGTGAAAGTGAAGGTATTAAATGATAAGTGTGTTTGAGGAAAGGGTGGCAGGCTGTGTTTAGGGCACACTGAAAAGATGCTCTTCAAATTTTATGTGTTAAACACTTATGTGAATAAAGGTTTTTAATATTTGGGGTTTTCATTGAATAATAGGGATTTTTTAACATGCACTGCCTTAGGTAACCCAAAATACTAAATATGTCAAATTTTTTGTCTAAATAGTTAAAACTCTGGGATTTTCGAACTATGCCTTGATCCCACCTGAGGTGAATAAAAAAGCATTAAGTGTTTACTTTGTGCTAGGGAGCTACAAAGAGATGTCAATCCATCAACAAAAGTGCAGTTTTGTCAGACCCTGTGGTGAGACAGATACAAAGTAAAGCAAAAAACTCCCTGCCTTCAAGGAACTCAAAAGTGAAGGACCCAGGATCAGGAAGATTTGAATCTAGGTCTTAAGGACTCAAGCTAATCACTGCTATATTGCCTCTGTTCTTTGCAAGTAGGTGCTGAAGAAATGCCTGAAGGTACCTTAGTGCATAGGCTTACACAAGTAGATAATCTAATGCCAGCTTTTGAGTGGAACAAAGCCATTAATTCCACCAAAAGATCCAGTATCCTTCAGCTGGGACAGGACTGAGTGGGTTGTTGAGTGAAATAGTCATCCAGTTCCATTTACCTCCACTCTTTAGAGGAGCCAGCACTTTGAGACATTTGGCCCTCAGCTAGTTGAACTCAACACAGTGTAGGAAACAATTATCCCTTACAATCAGGGATTCCACTCATCTGAAAATATATATATTTTTTTAACAATTTAACTGAACTAAATTGAAGTCCTATACTTGGATTGTTGTTTTGTTTTTGGTCTTTATATATTTGTTTACTTTTAGTTTAGAAGATTCATTACCACGATTCCTTGAATTTCAAATTTTCTCTCCCTCCCCTCCCCCCATGGCGGCATACAATCAAAAACTTAATATTTTAAAACAATTTGAATGGGGAATGAAAAATAATAAGGTTTAATCCATTGGTTTACTCACCTAGGAAGATGACTGCTGTTGATGCAACACCAGCAAAAATGGTAAAGAGAAAAATTTGATACGACTCAATCAGCTGCTGTACAACACTTGATTCGTCACAATGATCTGTTTTGTAGGAATGAAGCAAAATCAGATTTTTAAAAAAATATGAGAATAGTATATCTAATTCCTATGAAGCCTATAAACTAGTAAAGGTTGTTCATGCTTAAGATACGCAAAAATAGTCGAACTTAATCCTATTTGGTTTGAAAACCAAATGGGTGAAAGAACTGTAACTTGGATCCCCTTCAGCATGTTCATGCATAGTTACCTTTTCTGTAAGTTAACATCCATTCCAAAAGCCAAGATATGGTGACTGTTTCCTAACAATCCGGGTAAGAAGGCATTGTAAATAGTTACTTTGATGGTGCAGATTCTTTAAATACTTAATACCTCTAACATGGAAAGCACTCTGGATATTTAGGGGAATACAAAGATGAATAAAATGAAGTCCCAGCCCTTTGGACATTATACTCTTAATGGTCAAGCCAATGGATTATTTGTCCTCCCTGTCCCTAATTCCCATTTGCACCTATTTCTGACTATTCCTAAAGCCATATCTCAACTAGGTTAACTCCCTGGTGAAAAGCACACTGGACTTGGAAAGCTGAGCTTTGGTCCTGGCTACAGAACCATCAGTGAATACGGAATACCCACCAGATTTCCTGGGTTGGGTGCTGTAAGGGACATAGAAGGCATTCTTCTAGGTGCTTTGTTTCAGTTGTGTCTGACTCTTTGTGACTCCATTTGGGGTTTTCTTGGCAAAGATACTGGAATGCTCTGCCATTTTTTTGTCCAGCTCATTTTACAAATGTGGAACTGAAGCAAACAGGGTTAAGTGACTAGGGACATACAACTAGGGAAGATGAATCTTTTTGACTCCAGGCCCAGCATTTTTTCCTAGCTCAAATAATAAATAATGGCATGCAAAAAAAAAAATCATGCCAGGCAAATACAAAGCAACAAAACAAAGTAAAGATAATATGTGTACTGATCCGGGTGGGACTAGTGGAAGCAGGCAATAAAATCATTTATAGGTGAAGAAAGGCTACCTGGAGATCATGAGCCTTATTACACATAGGGTTTGAAAGCTGGGAGAGCCACTAGAGCTTGATGACAAGAAAAGCCATTTCATTGGAGAAGATGTGGGAAAATTGGAACAGGAATGCATTGTTGGTGGAGTTGTAAACTGATCCAACCATTTTGGAGAGCAATTTGAAACTATGTGCAAAAGGCTATAAAAATGTGCATACCCTTTGACCCAGCAACACTACTAGGGCTGTATCCCAAAGACATCATACAAATGGAAAAAGGACCCACATGTACAAAAATATTTATAGTAGCTCTTTTTTGTGGTGGCAAAGAATTGGAAATTGAGGTGATGCCCATCAATTAGGGAATGGCTGAACAAGCTGTGGTATATGAATGTAATGGAATACCACTGTGCTTGTAAGAAATGATGAGCAGGCAGATTTCAGAAAAACCTGGAAAGACTTATATGAACTGATGCTGAGTGATGGGAGCAGAACCAGGAGAACATTGTACACAGTTATAGCCACACTGTGCTAAGACTAACTTTGAAATACTTGGCTCTTCTCAGCATTGCAAGGTTCTAAGAACTCCAAAAGGCTCATGATGGAAAATGCTATCCACATCCAGAGAAAGAATTACTGAATCTGAATGGAGATCAAAGCAATACTATTTAATCTCTTTCTTTTTTGTTTTGCTTTGTTTCTTCTTTCTTGTGGTTCATTCCATTAGTTATAATTCTTCTTTGCAACATGACTGAACATGTGTTTAATATGAATGTATATGTAGAGCCTATATCAGACTGCATGGTTTCTTGGGGAGGAGAAGGGGGAGGGAGAGGGAGAAAGATTGTGGAATTTAATGTTGTAAAATAAAAATAAATTTTAAAAATTAGGGAAAAAAAAAAGGAAGCATTTCATAAAGTCCTAAGTTATCACTGTGGCTGCTAGATATGTTTCCTTTTACCTAAACTGGGAATAACATGTTCCCACCAGCAACGGGATAGCTTTTGGATGAAATTAAACTCTCTGTTAGCAGAAGCTGAATGAAATGGAAGTTTTGGCCTTAGCTATTCCAGAAAGAGGAGTCTCATTAATGATCCAGGAAATTACCCACCCATGCTGGATTTCTCCATCATTGCCCTCACTGGAACTGCCTCTCTCTGGCCTGTCAGCACACAGGAGATGTTGATGAAGACCAGAGCTGCCATCTGCTGGAGTGATGTGAAGTTGACAACCTGAACTGGGTAGATGGCCAACCCTGGAACAAGGGATGATCTCTTAGGGGCAGAGACGACCAGAACTGGAGAGCTAGGGAAGACCTAGAAGAGAAAATAAAGTAGCTCTTGTTTGAAGGGGAAAGAAATTCAGAAATATCTTGTATTCCAATCCTCTATACACCCACAACAATGCAGGGAGGTGTATGCTAAAGGAGACCCAAGAGCCAGCTCTGGCTCATTATGAGACTAAAACACCTTTAGTTTTCCTGCATGTAAAAGGGGAACACTGATACTGAGTCTGAATCTTCATTCCTCACTACACTTAGGTGAGTAACAAGTTACATCTGCGGTATGCAAAAATACTCTTACACCAAGCCTGAGAGATATAAGGTATTATGCCATTTGATGAATATAGTGTAAACATTTTTTAGGCCTTTGTAGGCTCAATGGACCACACCATTTCCCCCCAACAGAATGGGAGTTGGAGAAGAGGCTTTTCTTCAATTTCCCATGAAATGGACTTTAGCAGATAAAAAGAATGAGGGTTTTGAATAGCTTTGACTCCTGATATCTCATACTTCAAAACAAAACAATATCCCCGACCTAAACCACAAAAGGATGAGGGAGTGACAACAGAGAGGAACAAAAAAAGATGAAGTCCAGCATTACTTATATAAGAGAATAGGATTTAGCTATCAGAGGGACTTCAGACAGAAATAAGCTAATACAGTCAACAAAGTTAACTTATAAAGTTGGAGTTTTTTTTTTTTTGGAAGGGGAAAGGCAGGGCAATTGGGGTTAAGTGACTTGCCCAAGGTCACACAGCTAGTAAGTGTCTGAGGTCCGATTTGAACTCAGGTCCTCCTGACTCCAGGGCTGGTGCCCTATTCACTGCACCACCTAGCTGCCCTTTAAAGCTGGAGTTTTTTTTTTTTTTTAAAGCAATTGGGGTTAAGTAACTTGCTCAAGGTTACACGGCCAGTTATTTCTGCGTGTGGTGCTAAGTATCAGAGCCCGGATTCGATCCCAGGTCATCCTGACTCTGGGGCCGGTGCTCTTACTCATTGTGCCACCTGGCCGCCCCTAAGAAATTGGGATTAAGTAACTTGCTCAAGGTTACACAGCCAGGTGTTTCTGGGTGGGTGCTAAGTGTCTGAGCCTGGATTCCATCCCAGGTCATCCTGACTGTGGGGCCGGTGCTCTTACTTGCTGTGCTAAAAGCTGGAGTTCTTAACCTGGGGTCCATGGATCCTTTAGGTTTCTGGGGGTCTATTAACTTGGATGGGAAAAAATGACATCTTTATTTTGACTCATCTTTGGCTGAAGTTTAACATTTCCTTCAGCAACATTTCCTTCAGCAAACTATTACTCTAAAGGATCCAGAGGCTTCATGAAAAGTGACAAAGGGGTTCATGACAAAAAAAAAAAAAGAAAGAAAAAAAGAATCCCTGTTCTAAAGACTTCTTATATCATTTAAATTTAGCCCTTTTTAGGGAACTGATTCAAATTTGTAGGAATAAGAGTTATTCCCTAATTGATAGTGAAAGAATATAAAAATGCAGTTTTCAGAGAAAGAAATCCCAGCTATCAATAGTCTTATAAAAATGCTCTAATTCACTAAAATTAGAGAAGTGCAAATTAAAACAATTCTGAGGTTTTACTTCACACCCTTCAGAATGTCAAAATTGACCAAAAAGGAAAAATGATAAATATTGTAGGGGCTTTGTGAAAACAGGTACATTAACACACTTTTAGTGGAGTATGAGATGTCTAGTTATGGAAAACTCTGGAAAGCAATACAGAACTATGTCTAAAAGGCTATGTAAACTATGTACATTCTTGGACCCAACAACACTATTATTATAGCTATACCCCAAAGAGATCAAAGAAAGAAAAAAAAGGACCCACAAAAATGTTTACAGCAACTCTTTCTGAGGTGGCAAAAGAATTATAAAGTGGGAGGGGTGTACCCATCAACTGGGGAATGACTGAACAAGTTATGGTATATGAAGGTAAAGTAATACTTTTGTGCTACAGGAAATGATGAAGGGAATAGTTTCAAAGACACTAGCAAAGAATTACATAAACTGATGTAGAATTAAGTGATTAGAACCAGGAGGATAATTTACACAATAACAAGACTGTAAAGACAAATTACTTTTAAAGTCTTAGGAACACTGATCAACATAATAATCAACCACGATATACTAACCACTTCTTGATAGAGAGGTGATAGATTCAAGAGTGAATAATATATGGCTGAGTGTGGAAATTTTTTTGCTTGACATATATATATATATATATATATATATATATATATATATGCCTGTAACAGAGGTTTTTCTGGTTGTTTTTGCTTTCTACAGTGGGGGTCAAGGGAGGTCAGGGAAGTAGGAAGGAGAGAAGGTAGACCTTCATTTGAAAAAAATTCAGAAAATTTAACTCTCGTTATTTTAAGTCTCTATTTTCCTATAGTTAACACTGGATACTATGCCTTGGAAAACCTAAAGAAAGGTAAGGTCATGGCTTTATTCCAGAGATAACTCCATCCTTTTAAAAAAAATTATCTTTTCCCAATTACATGAAAAGACCATTTTTAACATTTTCTATAAAATTTTGAGTTCCAAATTTTCTCCCTCTCTTCCTCATTTCCCTCCTCCCTAAGATGGTAAGCAATTAGATATAGGTTATATATGTGCAATCATGTAAAACATATTTCATATTAGTCATATTGTGAAAGAGGAAACAGACCAAAAGAAAAAAAAACCCTAAAAAGTAAAAAATAGTATGTTTCAATCTGTATTCAGATGCCATCAGTTCTTTCTCTGGATGTGGATAGCATTTTTTATCACAAATCCTCTGTAACTATCTTGGATCACTGTATTACTGAGAATAGCTAAGTCATTCACAGTTGATCTCTGTACAACATTGCTGTTACTGTATACATGTTCTCCTCACTTCACTTTGCATCAGTTTGCATTGAATCTTTCCAGGTTTTTCTGGAAAAAGCTCATCGTTACTTATAGCACAATATTTTTCTAGTTTACAATCATACTTGTTCAGCCATTCCCCAACTGATGGACATCTCCTTACTTACCAATTCTTTGCCACCACAAAAAGAATTTCTATAATTTTTTTTGAAAGTGAAAAGAAAGTATGCTTCAATCTATATTCAGACACCATCAATTCTTCCTCGGGGAATGGATGCTGCTACAAATATTTTTGTACAAATTAGTCTACTTTTTTTTATCTCTTTGGGAAACAGACGTCATAGTGGTATTGCTGGATCAAAAGGTATGCACAGTTTGACTACCCTTTAGGCAAATTGTTCTCCAGAATGGTTGGATCAGTTCATAACTCCACCAACACTACATTAGGGTCTCAGTTTTCCCACATCCCCTTCAATATTTATCATTTTCCTTTCTTGTCATATTAGCTAATTGGATAGGTATGAGGTGATACCTCAGAGTTGTTTTAATGTCTCTAATCAAAGTGATTTAGATTATTTTTTCATATGATTATAGATGGCTTTGATTTCTTCATATGAAAACTGTCTGGTCATATGCTTTGACCATTTATCATTTGGGGAATGGCTTGTATTCTTATAAATTTGACTCAGTTTTTTACATATTTGAGAAATGAGGCCTTTATCAGAAACATTTGCTGTAAAAATTGTTTCCCATACTTCTGCTTTCCTTCTAATCTTGGTTGTATTGGGTTTCTACAAAAACCTTTTAATTTAATAATCTTTTTCCTTTTCAAATCCTTTCCTTTGCAGTTACCTAGTTGAAGGGAATCAAGGATCCTGGAGGATGTAGAAGAGAAGGAAGTAGAAGAATTGACTGAGGTACTAGACTAAATACAGTCTCTGGGTATTTAATAGAAGTACTCATTTCCAGGTACCTGTCCTTTAATATTTCTTTCCAATCCTTTAAAATTATTTACATGTGTCTATAGTGGACTATGTGGACAGCTAGGTGGTGTAGTAGAGGACCAGTGTGGAGTCAGGAAGAATCAAAGGGATTGCCAAATGTTAGAGTTGAATGGAGATCACATAGGTCGACCTGCTCATTTCAGAGGTGAGGAAATTGAGGTGCAAAGAAGGCAGCTGACATGCCTAAGGTTATAGGATCATAAATGTAGACTGGTAGGGACAGTTAAGTGGAACAGCTGATAAGAGTACTGGGCCTGGAGTCAGGAAGACCTGAGTTCAAATCTGTCCTCAGACCCTTACTAGCTGTGTGACCCTGGGCAAGTCACTTAATCGTGTTTCCTCAGTTTCCTCAAATGTAAAATGAGCTGGAGAAGAAAGTGGCAAGCTGCTCTAGTATGTTTGCCAAGCAAACCCCAAATTGGGTCATGAAGTCAGACATGACTGAAAATGACTAAACAACAAACAGGTAACACTTCACATTTTTATAGCCTTTATATCTTTAAATTGTAGATCCTAGAGCAGGATACAAGGTTCCAAAACAGAATGTTGTGAGTAGATTTTCACGAATTCCTTTTACCACCTGCTCTAAGAATATAGATCTTTTATTTTTAAACTTATTTTTCCTTCTTTTTGGCTCATCCTAAAACATACCTCCAGTTTCTCTAATACTCTGTCCACTCCCAGAACTCTTATCTCTCTGATGTCTTGTTTGCTGCTAAGAATCAATTCTGTCTGGTTGATGTAAAATGCAGGGATGAAGGGAATGAGGATTCTTTGCATGCCACTCTTACTACGCTCACTGATGAGTGTGGCCCACCCATAGACTGAGGTGTCAGCCACACTCAGGGCCTGAAGAAGCTCCTCAGATTGGGGTTGGACTGTGATTAGGCAGACATAAACCCCTACAGAGAGAGGGAAACACTTAGTAGGAAGATTCACAAGGCTCTTAGTGGTCAGTCTGAAAGAGATGAGGCAGAAAAGATAGTAGCATATAAACCTGGGGAAAAGAGAGGGGAGTTGGAGGGAATGAAAATTAAATCAGAGTCGAGTATCTATTTCTCAGAATTCTGGCCTAAGCAGGGGAATACCAAAGAAAGAAAACATATGTACCAATGAACATATATACATGAAAATTATTGACAAATACTTAAAAAACAACATATCAACAAGTACGTGGGGCAGCTACATGGCACAGTGAATAGAGCACCAGCCCTGGAGTCAGAAGGACCTGAATTCAAATCTGGCCTCAGGCACTTAACACTTACTAGCCATGTGACTTTGGGCAAGTCACTTAACCCCAATTGCCCTGCCCTCTCCCCTCCAAAAAGCAAAAAAAAACCAACCAAAAACCCAAACCAAGTACAGACTAATATAGTGCAAACTGATAATGTTGGGGCTATTGAAATAGGAAAGAAAGGTGGGTAATGAATTGACTTCTTAGAGGAAAGCAATCAACTTGAAAGGGATTTTAATTTTAAGGCATGGTTTTCTCTCTGGCTCATCCTAGTAACTTCTGTCAATGGTACTATCACACTTGAGTCAGGCAGGTTCAAAACCTCAGTAGTTTTGACTCATCTTTTTCCTTTGCCCTATTCAATCAGTCATGAAGTCCTATTTGATGATTTCTTCCAAAGGTTTCTTGCCTTTTCCATAATTCAATACTGATATATTCCTTGATGTACCAATTCCTCCCATTACTGTAGATGCCTACCTATCAACACTTCATCCTGTGGGATCATTTTCCATGTTTTAGCAAATATCATCCTGTCATTACTCCCAACGTCTGCCTTCTTTGCTCTGGCTTACCTGCTACCAAATAGATGCTTAGAGGAAGTGAAAAACTGTGCTGAATCTATGGCAAATTTATATTATCTACTTTCAGCTGGGTCTTTAAAGCAGCTACTCTCTATCCTATCACCAGTGTCCGTTTCATTCTTCTCCCGTCTCCTCAAGTCTCCCTCAGTAACACACCTCTCATTCTCAGCTAAGGACTTATAAGTCCTACTTCATTAAAAAAAAACTGAGGCCATTCATGGAGGCTCCTCCTCTTATCTCACATACCTTTGACTGACATCATCCCCTACTATCTCCCTTTTTACTCCAGGATCTGATGAAGAGATGATTTTTCTTTGCCAAGGCAACCTCTTCTACATGTGCCTGTGATCTTGTATCTTCCTATCTTCATTAGCAGACTGCACCCAGTGTTATCCCCCCTCTTTCTCTTCAAACTATCAGTTCATTCTCTTCTCAGTAAGAAGTCTCCCAAACCTACCCCATTCTTTTTTTTTAAATTAATTTTGCATCTTTACTATTCTACTTTTTTTTTTCTTTTTGGAGGGGGAAGGTAGGGCAATTGGGGTTAAGTGACTTGCCCAAGGTCACACGGCTAGTTTTTTGTGTTAAGTGTCTGAGGCTGGATCTGAACTCAGGTCCTCCTGGCTCCAGGGCCAGTGCTCTATTCACTGTGCCACCTAACCGCCCCAAACCTACCCCATTCTTAAGAAATCTTCATTAACTCTATTTCTATTGTCTTCTGTTGCTCATCTCTTCCTCAATTAAAAAAATTTTTTTTTTTGCTTTTTGGAGGGCAGCTGGGGTTAAGTGACTTGCCCAAAATCACAGGGCTAAGTTTTAGTTAAGTGCCTGAATCCAGATTTGAACTCAGGACCTTCTGACTCCAGGGCTGGTGCTCTATTCACTTCGCCACCTAGTCACCCCAGTTTAAACTATTTACAAGGCTAAATTTTATTTAGGCTATTTAGTACCTCCACTTCCTTTCCTCCCACTTGCTTATAAATCCTGAAATCTGGCTGCCCCCCTCATCCAACATACAGCTTTCCCACTGCCCTTTGGGTCACCTGAAATTTTTATTAAAAATGAAATTCTGTTTTTCTGATTCATAGCTATATAGAGAATGTGATAATATTGATGTTTTAATTTTTGTGTGTGTGGAAAAGATCACTGAAAATGCTGTACATTTTCCAATATCTCTCCTATTCAATTCTGTACTGAGTACATTATTCATCTGCAACAGCTTTTCAAGACAAATATACTGGTGAATTAATTCAATTGGATGCCAGTTCAAATCTGGGCAACATTTTTTTTATTTGAAGGATGCCAATAGAGCATTTATTGAGCATTTACTATGTGCCAGGCACTGTAATAAGTGCTGGGGTTATAAATACTGTACAAACATTCTAACAGGGAAAAGACAACATGCAAAGGTGAGCAGCAGCCAGGGAAAGATGCTCTGGCCCAGAAAGTTACACAGATGGTACATGAGGTCATAGAGGAGTAGACTGACAGCCCTGGATGATGTTCCAGGATGTTGGCACATTTGATTTCAGTGGTTCCAGAACTGTGTGGATACAGTGTGGTTAGCCTACAGAGTGACATTAACCATAGAGGTGGAGAGACTGAAAGGAATATTCCAAAGGTGAGGTAGGGTGAGTCAAATTTCCATCATTTTAAGAATCCATTTTCATTCCCCTAGATAAATAATGACTTGGAGGCCACCTGTACTGCCCACAAGCCTGGGAGGGCTCAGGGCAGTGGGAGGGAGAGTAGTCTAAGAACTTGCAGGAGAGTAACATTTGGTGAGGAGTGGGTATACTGCATCTGTTGGGAAAGCCTGAGCATATGCACTGAATACTCTGATGGAACCAACAGGCTGGTGACCTGGGGGGGTTATCAGAATACTTCCAGCCAAGATGGTTGTATGAATCATATCAGATTGCCCAGCCCTGCCAGAAATGCTTTAGTAAAAATCTGAGATTTGCATCACACTGAATAGTGATCAAGAAATGTAAGAAACTACAGTAAATAACTTCTACCCTAGAACTGCACAAAGAGTCAGCAGGGGGCCATTACCAGCCAGGGTTGTCTTACCTATACAAACCAGCAGCCTTCCACTATGATTAGAGATGGGACAGAAATATGAATAGCCTGTAAGTCTCTGTGTCTGCAGGTAGCAAGAATGGAGCTTCCTTCCCTGCCCCCACCAGAAAGCTCCAGGGTGGTTGGTAGCACAAAATGGGCACCCTGAAAGTGACCAGAGTAGCAGGGGCTAGTGTGGCAGAGCAAAGCTAACCCTGTGGACAACCTGGGTTCCCAAGGGCTCTGAGGCCCTTAAAACTTTACCCAGAGATGCCATAGGTGGATCCTAACAATCCAGCACTCTAGGTCTTTGCTCCATTAGCATATAGGGGAACTCAGGGTTGCTCTCTCATAGTGTACAGTGAGGAACTATGCAGTATAGGGAAGGGTCCTAGGGCCTTTCCCCTTTGAAGTCTATGAACCTCGGAGAAATGGGTTTTCATCACAGGCCTTTTTCATCTTCTCTTTTCTATTTTAGATGCAGGGAGTGAAGTTTCTGACTCTGGATGGAAGAGAAAGCCACAGGAATGCAAGAAACAGAAACAAGGCTAGGCTTTGTAGCTGTTACAGAACTAATGCTCCAGAGACCAAGCAATGATTTCATGAATAACATTTGGGACCCCAGGCCAGCAGAAGGACTCATCCTGCAGTCATGCCACATTTAGACATGAACTTGGTGCATCAATACAATGTAGAACTTAGCTAAGCTTTGTGTCTACTCCCCCAAAGACTGAAGTGGTATAGAAGAAAGGATGCTGTGGAGACCATTGGGGGAAATGTTTGTACTTTGTTTTTGCTATATCACTGAAGTAAATATCCCTTTGCAGGAAGAAAAAAAAAATTCAGCACACTGAATCTCAAAGATCCAGGAACTCCTGACCTCAGGATGTGGAGGTCAGCATAGGAATTAAAGTTGCCCAGAGCAAGAACAAGGGGGTCCATCACTCCACCCAAAATCCTAGCAAGAGGCAAATTCTGGCCTTAGCACAAAGCCCTAATTCGGGAACTAAAGCTGGAGAGATGAGTAAATCAACAAAGACACTGACCACTATACTATTAAAAAAACACTGTAGACCTAGAGATGCCCAAAAATCCAACCTAGAAGAAAAAAAGAAATTGTAACAATTGCAAGCAGGAGAAAAGTGGATTTTCTACAAAAATGAAATAAGAGCTCTAGAGGCAAGAAATGGAAGGAGAGTGAACAAAGTAGAAGAGAAAGTGTCAAACCTTCCACAGATAATGTCCTGAAAACTAGGTTAGACTAAATGAAAATAAATTACTTCATGAGATAGCAAAAAAAAAAAAAAATTAGAAAAATAAAAAAGACTGAACAAATAGAAAATAGCTGGTATAGAAAACAGACCTGGGAAACAGGTCAAAGAGAGATAATTTAAGAATCAACACAATCAAATTAAGACTCCCTGAAAACACTGGTTTTTTTAAAAAAAAAGCCAATAAACTATATTTCAAGAAAATAAACATAAACTGCCCAGATCTATCTGAACTGGAAGCCAAAATGAAGATAAAATCTACCCATAACCTCCTGAAATAAAATCCAAAGGGAAAATTTCCAGGAATATAATAGCTAAAATCTAGTTTCTACATCAAAGAAAACAAATTCTGTAAGAAAGAAAAAATTCAAGTACCAAGGAACTAGTCAGGATCACATAATACCTGGCAGTTTCTACTATCAACATAAGAGGAGATCTAGGAATCTAATCTTTTTTTTTTTTCTGCCTTTTGGAGGGCAATTGGGATTAAGTAACTTGCCCAAGGTTACATGGCTAGTATTTTTGTCTGGGTGTTAAGTGTCTGAGGCTGGAACTGAACTCAGGTCCTCCTGATTCCGGTGCTTTACTCACTGCGCCACCTAGCGGCCCCAGGAATCTCATATCTTAAAAGGCAAAAGATAAGAGACTTACAACCAAGAATAACTTAACCCGGAGCAGCTAGGTGGCGCAGTGAATAGAGCATCAGCCCTGGAGTCAGAAGGACCTGAGTTCAGATGTGACCTCAGACACTTAATACAAAAAAAAAAACTAGCCGTGTGACCTTGGGCAAGTCACTTAACCCCAAATGCCCTGCCAAAAAATAAAGCAAAAAAAGAAAAAGAATAACTTACCCTTCAAAGCCGAGTATAATACTACTGGAGAAAAATAGATCTTAAATGCAACATTTCTGATGAAAAGACCAGAAGTGAACAAGAACTTTAAAATAAAAACACAAGTAAAAAGAAAGGTCAATTTATTGGAGCAGCTATGAGGAGCTACATGATGTGGTGCTCACCTTCTAAAGGGGGAAAAGAAACATCTCTTCAGAATCTCACTGTCTCCAAAGGGTACTAAGGGAGTTAAATAAGAAAAGCAGAGCATGAGGAGAGGACTAGTACGGTGCTATATAAGTTTAAAGAAGGGGAAGAGATAGAAGATAGTGGTAAAAGGAATATATTAGTGTACAGAAAAGGAAGAAGGGGGTGAATTGTGCTCTTTCTCATAACTGGAGTGTGCGAGTAGAACACAAAACACAGAAGGGGTAGGGGAGTATACAGCAGAAGAACTTCAGTTTTATTTGAAATGAACAAAGGAGGATTGAATATACACTCCCTCTCCCAACATTTTGATATAGAAATAAATCAAATGCAATGGTGGGGCCGGCAGGGATGGGGGAGGGGAGAGGATTAGAAGGAAGGGAATAGCTATGAGCAAAGCCAATTTCCTGATCCTGAAGAGAAAATTAAAAGGAAAAGCAAAGAACAAAAATCTAAGGGAGTGTCCATCAAGTGGAAAATAGCTGAACAAATCGTGGTATATGAATGTGATGGAATATTATAGCATGGGAAGAAAGGACAAAAGAGACTACTCCAGAGAATCCTGAGGCATGTGAACTGATGTAAAATAAAATGAATAGAATTAGGAGAACAATGACAACAACATAGTAAAGAAAAAAATAAATTAAAAAAATTTAAGAACTCTATTCCATACAATGGCCCCTTTGTGACTCCAGAGAGTCTATGATGAAGTAAGTATGTTTCCCACCTCCTGGGGAGAAAGCAGGTGAGCTCACAGGAGACAGGAAAGGTCAGGCAGGGGGAGAAAGGCATGTTTCAAGGGCTGAGGTGACAAGGTCTGGGGGGAAAGGCAGCTGAAGACATCGGATTTGAAGGCAGAAGAGACCTGAAGGGTTATCTAGTCATAATATCAGACAATTAGGGCTAGGGGGACCTCAGAAGCCATCTAGAGGTGTCAAAAGATGTGGTGAGAGGCAGTGCTGTGATGGATAGCACACTGGACTTGGTAAGACCTAGATTCTAATCCTGCCTCCAACACTTAGTAACTGTAAGACCCTGGGCAAGTAATGTAGGCCCTCTGACCCTCAGTTTCCTCATCTCTTAAATGAAGAGACCTCAAAGATGCCTTTCGCTCTAAACCTATGATCCTTCATTTTATAGGGGAAGAAACAGGGTCCAGAAGAAAATGACCTGTCCAATGTCACACTGCTTGAGCAAAAAGAAAAAAAAATACTGATATTTAAAAATAGTTAACATTTACAATGAGCTTTAAGTTAGTTGTAACTGTAAGCTACTACTAGTATACTAAAACTAGTAAACTAGTAAAACTACTACTAGTTTATTTTAAGTAACTCTAGTTGTAAATCTACACTGGTAGAGTTAAACATTTTCACTTATGAATCTTGTGGAATAGAGTTGGGGAGGCGGAGCATTGTATTTTTCCACAAGATTGTGTTTGGCATATTTTAAGTGTTTAGGGATGTTTATTACTGACATTACTGACCCAGAGTTTTTTCAGGAAACCTTCTAACCAAGCTTGCCCCATCTTGAACTTAGGAAGTTTTTTTAATCTAAGCACAGGAATTTTATTCTTATTACATTTCATTTTATTGGATTTAATTCGAAGCTCTGGTCTGTCAAGGTGGGAACTGACCTAAATACTAACTACTTAACTCAGTGTATTAGCTATTGTTCCCAGCTGACATACTCTCTTTACCTTTATCTAAGTTATCAAAACAGTTAAACAGCACAGAGCCAAGAACGGATCCCCCCCCCATGACATTTCATTGGAGTCGTCATTCCAACATAACATTGAACCATTAATTACTTGAGTCCAACCATTCAACCAGCTCTCAATCTATCAAATTGTACTCTCAATCTGGCCCATAACTCTCCATATTCCCCCATCAGAATAGCACAAGATAATGTAACAAATATTTTGCTAAAAACCTAGCCAAATTATATCTACAGTATGCCCTAATCTAGCAGACTAAAAAAAGGAAAACAGGTTAATCTGGAATGTCTTATTTTTGATAAAGCTAGTGTTTCTTTGGGATCATCACTGCCTTTCCTAAATGTTTGATAACTATCTTCTCAATGATTTATTCCAGAATTTTCTAGGAATTGAAGCTAAATCCACCAGACTATCATTGTCAGACTCAATTTTGTTCTTTCTCTTCTGAAGAGGGAGGGGACATTATTTGGTTTTCTTGGGTCCTGAAGTACTTCTGGTGTTTTGTGTGATCTTTCCAACATCACTGACAGTAGCAAGCATTCATATCTGCTAGTTCTTCTGTGACCTATGGATGCAGTTAGTCTGGGCCACATCACTTGAGCTCATAAAGGGCAGCTTAACGAATACAGAAGCAAAATAAATAAGCAGCTCTGTTGTGAGTTATCATTCTCTTCACCTCAAGTAACAAGCTTTCTTTTTTTGTTCTCTTTTCCTCAACATAGCTAAAACTTTTTGTTTTCCTTACTTTTGCTCATCATCTCAGGTTACTAAGAACTTTAGCACTCCTGACATCATTTTTACAAAAGCATGCCTTGTTTTCATATTACCCTTCTTTTACCTGTTAGCTTCCTGTCTTTCCTTGTCAACCAAATGGTTTCTTTTTGTGCCTTCAGAATGTCATTCTTTTAGAGTTTCCCACCTTGCCTGAGTTTATTTTCTCTATAGAATTTTAGTTTGGAGAAATCTAACTTTTTCTGCTCTCCTAAAATCTAGGGCTCATGTCAGATTGTTCCTGGATTTCCTCTCCTCATCAATCACAAACTCTAAGAGGGAGTGGTTACTTCCCCTCTAAGGCTTGCATTGTTTCCATTCCAGTTACTGAGAATCAGATATAGAACAAAAACTCCCCTTGTTGGATGCTCTGTCTTCTGAAGGATGAAATTATCTTTCAGGGAAGTTAAGAAGTTGTTTGTTGTTTGCTTTTGGAAGACACAGAGGTCCAACAGATGTCTGGAAAAATGAAGTCCCCCATCACTACTAGATCAGGTCTCCACTCCAGGCTTGGGATACTCATCTATTTCTTCTTTCTGTTCAGGTGATCTGTAATATGCTATGACAAAACTACTTCTGTTTCTTCCTCCATTGATCTTGACCCAAATAGTCTCCATCAAGTTTTCCCATTGTGGTTCCTAGTTTTCTTCACACAAATGTATGTTTTTAATAGATAATGTTGCCAACTTGCCCTTATCCTATCCTGTTTCTTTTGAATAAGATATACCCTTCTCAGAGTCATATTTGGTCATGGGTTTCATCCTGCCTTGTCTCAGTGACACCTCTTAGGTAAAATTTGGCTCCTTGTATTGAGCTCTCTGGCTTAGAGATCTTGCCTATTGCTTAAACTTTGATCATCTGTATATGAATATTTGAAGCCATAGGTTTCACTATTCAGGATCCTTTCTTGAGTTTTGTTTTTTTTTTAATGAAATTCTGCATGTCCTGATTACTTTCTTTTTAAAAATATTTAATTTACTACTTATTTATTTAAAAGATTTTTTCTTTTTAAATTCTGAGTTCAAAATTCTCCCCCCCAACTGTCTTTGATACTCACCAAGAAAGCAAGCAATATATCAATTCTACATGTGAAATCATGCAAAGCATATTTCTATATTATCCATATTTAAAAAAGCAAGAAAAATAAAGAACATGAGAAAATTATATATATAGTTTGCACTCAGAGTTCATCAGTTCTCTTTTTTTTTTTTGCTATTCTTTCTTTATCATAGCTACTCTATAGTATCTATTTTGGTGTAAGTACATAGGCATTTTTCTCCCTCCTCAGGCCTTTTTATTTTAAAAGCCCTTGTAATGAGATTTGCAAAATACAAATAATACAGATCTTTGTTGCCCTCTATCCCAGCTCACTAACCAGTTTATTACTCAGGTATTTTAAGTAGCATTAAGAAATGCAAAGCCCATTCTCAGACACCATCTTCTTAGTCAATTCCAATATGGATTTGTTTTCCTCTTCCAATTCCTGAAGCACTTGACTAGCTATTTCGCTCATTTTGGCACTTAATCATATATATTTTTTTAGTGGTATTGTGTGTATCATCACACATATGTGAGTTAGGTACTACAGCACATGGAGAATAAAAAAAGGAAATAAGTATATAGTACCTATCATGTGCTGCCAGTCTCTGTGCTTGTGAGGTAAGTGCTGTTATTATTCTCATTTTACAGCTGAAGAAACTGAGGCAAATAAAGGTTAAGTGACTTGGCCAGGATCTAAGGCTGGATTTGAGGACTTCCTGATTCTAGGATCAGCTATCTTTAATTTTTGTGTCTCTCCTTCACTGTTTCGCACAGGTTATGTATGCAGTAGGTACTTAGCAAACACTTGTTGAAATGAACTCATTTTTGAAGGAAATGAATTATATGGATTAATGGAAAGGAGTAAAGAAAGGTGTAAAAAAAAAAGAGGAGCAAAGGCAAAGACACTGGAGTCATTCATTGTTTTTGGAGGATAAAAAATGAGGTTAGTGGGACAGAGGGGGCAGTGAGTACAAGGATCCTGGAGGCCAGGCTGGGAGAGTTTAAACATGAATAATGTGCACTGAGCTTCCAGTGTAGGCTCTTGATGAAAATATTAACTGAATATTATGCTACCTGCTGTATCTCAGATGATACTGGGGAACACTGTAATTTCTATTCAATGAGGAGATGATAACTTATATGAAGAAGCAAACAGAAAAGGAAAACTGACCATAATTGTCAGAGCTTACCTTTATCAATGTTGAAATCTGAATGAACATCGAAAACTTTGCTTGCTGGCATGTCTAACATTGTATTACTAAACTGTATGTGACACAACATGAGTGTCTCAGGAAGAAGTATTTCTTTGATGGCAAAGGCCTGAGCTGGGGTACAGGAACCTAGTAAGCAAAAAGAGATGAATAAATAAGTTACTAACCCTATTTTCATAGGGAAAAAATAGACACAAATCATATTCATTTGATTCTAGAACAGTCACTGAAATAAACACAACCAAGGAAAGATGACAAAATAAAAATTTTCAAATGTCATGTATTCTACCTCTTGCCTTCAGGGAGGGTTACAACTGTCTAAGACAAACAGCTGTCTGTTACATCTCTAGGGAAAAGGATTTCATAGCTTTCCTCCTTCCCCTATTTCGATGAGACAAGCCTCTCTGACTTACTTATTCAGCTGTTTACTCATCCTAGGTAAAGGAGAGGAAACAGAAGAGTAAAGGGATTTGGGGTTATCTGCTCAAAGGGGAGAATAACCAGGGTGAGACAGGAAAGATGGGGGCATTCACACAGATCCAGAGACACCTTCCTGACCTTTGAGGTTAATACCACTCCTGCCTGCAGTGATGAACAGGCTGAATCCAGTTGAATTAGGGGTATTGGTAAGGTAGGTCTTGGGGTCAAAGCTGAGAGTTAATCTTGAAGAAGCATTAACAACCACCTGTCACCAAAACAAAGGAAAAATCAGGGATTCCACAAACCTCTACTGGAATACCCCTTCTCAGGACATACATGGGTTTGAATTTCGCCTTTGATAGTCATTAGCAGCTGTTTGACCATGGGTAAGTCATGTTACCCTTCTGAGCCTCAGTTTCCTCATCTGAAAAAATGAGAATAATAATACCTAATACCTCCATCTTAAGGCTGTTGTGAGGATCAAATAAGATAATGTATGTAAAGGAAATCTTTGTAATCTTTCAATTTTCATGTAAATATCAATCACATAATGGATTACTGCTGTAACTCTGAACTGATCCAGTAATTCTGGAAAGCAATTTGGAACTATCCCCCTAAAATCACTAAACTATGTGTAAACTTTGGTCCAACTATACTGCTACCAGGACAATACCCTCAAAAAAGATCAAAGAAGAGGAAAAAACCCATATGTACAAAAATATTTAGAGCAGTTCTCTGTGTAGTAGCAAAGAACTGGAAACTAAAGGGGAGTCCATTTATTGAGCAATAGCTAAACAAAATACAGTGAATGAATATAGTGGAATATTACTGTGTCATAAGAAATGACATATTGGGGGCGGCCAGGTAGCACAGCAAGTAAGAGCACCGGCTCCAGTGTTGAGAAGACCTGGAGATCGAATCCCGGGCTCAGACACTTAGCACCCACCCAGAAACACCTGGCCGTGTAACCTTGAGCAAGTTACTTAACCCCAATTGCTTAGGGGAGGCCAGGTGGCTCAGCGAGTAAGAGTACCGGCTCCAGTGTTGGGACGACCTGGAGATCGAATCCCGGGCTCAGACACTCAGCACCACACCCAGAAATAACTGGCCGTGTAACCTTGAGCAAGTTACTTAACCCTGATTGCTTAAAAAAAAAAATGACATATTGGATGGCTTCAGAGAACCTAGGGAACACCGTATGAACTGATACATAGGTAAGTAGCCAAACCAGAAGAATAATTTATTCAATAACAATGTTATAAAGAAAAACAACTTGAAAAGACTTGAGAACTCTAATTAGTTCAAGAACCAACCAGGATTCCAAAGGTCTGATGGTGAAACATGATACCTCTCTCTTGACAAAGAGGTGATGGAGTCAAGTTGCAGAATAAGACATGTTTTTGATGCTCAAGGTCACATGGCTAGTATTTGTGTTAAGTGTCTGAGGCTGGATTTGAACTCAGGTCCTGCTGACTCCAGGGCTGGTGCTGTGTTCACTGCACCACCTAGCCACCCCAGACATACGTTTTTGGACACAGACAATATGGGATTTATTTTTCTTGCCTAAGTAGGAGGGCAAGGGGAAACAGGATTCGGGTAGTGAAAGAAAAAAAGTTGGAAGGCAAGAAAGGACAAAGAAGGAAAGAAAAGCAAGTCAATGAGCATTTTTTTTTTAATGCAGAGAAGAAATCAGAAGGAAGGCCACAAAGAAATACAATCAATGCAGCTTTTAAAATTACAGACTGGATTTTTTTATATACCTAAAAAGAAAAGCAAACTGTACAAAACAGATCTACAGTTTCATGTATAATCCTTTTTTTTGTTCCACCATATATACATGGAAATGCCCATTTTATTGGATATTTGTTAAGTTCAGAATAAAAATATAAAAAGGTCAATCCTATTTAGTATCACTTTATCCTTAAGAAAAAAATCAGTTCCTCTATCTACAAATTACCTTTATAGGAACCACAAAACTGGTTGCCACAAAGGCTGCTGATTTTTGACAAGATAATACAACATTCATTCTAGAAAGCAGGTCTTGTTCATGCTGTTTGCTCTGCCTAGAGGGTTCCCCCCCACTCCTCCCTGCCATTCCCACTAGTCAAAATCCTCTTCATCCTTCAAGTTCTAATTTAAATGCTACTTCCTTGACCTTCCTCTCAACAAAATTATTTCTCCCTCCTCTAGAGCTCAATAGTGTTTTAATTTTCACATATCACAATCTGCCTTACATTCTCATTCTCTGAGCATTGATCCTGCTCCACCTCTTCCCATGCCCCAACTCCACTAGACTTTAAGCTCCTTGAGAGCAGGAACTGTGCTTATTCTCTTCTGCATTACATTCCTTGGTCTAGCATTACCTTATACTGTGGGCATTCAAATATTTTTCTAATGAATGAAAAAAACTGAATGGATGATAATGATAATAATGGTGTCAATAATCTGTTTAACTTACATGGCATTTTTGTAAAAGAAACCTGAAACGCTTCCTCTTTCTTACCTCTAAGGATGCTATTACCTTCCAATAACAATATCAACTCCTCACATTTCTATAACATTGTAAAGCTTATAAAATGCTTTCCTCATATCAACAGACATCAAGGATATATGGAAATTAGACTAGATGACCCAGGTCTCTTCCAGTTCCTAGGATCCCACTAGATGCATTGTATAGATAAACTGGGGCTCAAGGAAGTAAACCCACATGCCCAAGCATATCAAACCCATCAGTGACAGACAGGAGGACTAGTATAAGTTCTGCCTAGTTCTTTCTTTCTTTCTTTCTTTTTTCTAACTCTCACTGCTATCTACAAAATGAAGAGCTAAACCACTGGCCTAAGCACAAAATCTAAAAAAAAAAACAAAACTCGCAAAGTAATCAGCAAGAAGAATATTAATGATAACAGTAAGCTAACAAATGTCTAATTGTTATAATAATTGCTCAGTTCAGTTTCCTTAGTTCAAGTTATTTCTATTGCATCTTAAAAGGTTAGATTCTTAACAATGGCTGTTTCATGTTTCTATAAAGAAAGTATGATGGCTTTAAGAGTCTCCTCTGTTCAAGTTTCTGTTTCTTTGTATCATTCCATTTTTCCTGCCAGGGATATCAACTCTGGCCACTGTGCTAATTCTATTGCTTAAAGTTTCTGTGGAGGAGTATACCTTCTCTGGAGCAAATTCAATAAAAATACAAAGAATTCCAAAATTAGATAATGTTGACTAGATTTGTTCTGGATAGGGTGGAATCAATGGTATATTACTTTGGCAGGGCCATTGCCAATCATGACTTTTGTCTTGCCACTGTACTTCAAGACATCATCCTCACATCAGTGGCTCTCTTCAAGAAAAAGAATGAACAACAATTATTTTGACATATGGTAGTAATCAATCTCTTAACCCCTGGTGTTTAAAAGATTTACCTCTCGATAGGTTTTCACCACTCCTGGAATGTCATAAAAGACTGTTGCAGTTCCTGGACTCCTGGCTACTACTGCCCCAGAAATGATGTCTGTTTGTAGAATATTATCAGCTGAAATCATCCATATCCCAGGTTCACCTAGCAAAAATAATCAAAAAGAGTGCCCTTGGACTTCAGCCCTAAATGTACCTCAAAGGAAGAGAACCCTTCCTGTTCACCTTGATCCCCGAGCCTTATTCACAGAATTGACACAGGAGGTTCTAGATCCAAACCTCTTAGGCACAGAACGTACATTTATCCTCTGGAAAGATATATTCTATTTTGTTGAAAGCCTTGTTCTTGTGACTGTTATCTACCTCCTCTTCCCCTTTCCCCAATAAAATAAGACCTATTGGCCTTTAGGATAATAAGGCAGGCTAGTGAGCTGGAGAACGTTCTCTCCTTCCCCTTTCCTCCCCAAAACAAAGGATAAGAAAGGGTATTTATGCATTCCAGAGAGAGAGAGAGCTCTCTAGCTACACTTTTTCAGACACTGTCAAGGGCTAATATGCTTTAAGACTTTGCACTTAACTATTGGGAAGACTGGAAAAAAAGGGGGTTGGTAGAAAATCCTGCTTGTATACTCTGCCTTAAATCTCCAGAAGTTGTAGGAATATGGAAGACTGCTTTAGATGACATAAGCTGTCATGTGGCCACTTGCTTTACCCATTCAGAATAGTGGGAGTCATCGTGAACATAAGGGAAACTCCAGAACATGCACAATAAGTGAGGATAAAAGAAGCCTCTTGTCCATTAACAATAGAAACCAGTTTCTAGGAATCTATGATTGTCTTATTACAGAAGTATTTTAATCACAGTCTCTCTAATCTAGAAGCAGACTTGTGTCCACTGGTCCTATGCAGTTGTCATAGGCAATTCAGCTCTCAGAGGAGCTGAGGTTTGATTTGGACCCAAAACAGCTGTCTTTGCACTAAATGTTAAAAATGGAGTCCTCGCTAAACCAGACTCATCATCACAATGCTTTTCCCCAATGCAGCTATGGACACATAGAATTCCCATAGGCAACTGCAGAGTCTAAACTCTTAAAAACTGTATCCCATTTCAGTCTTTCTTGGAAGCTTCCATCTTCCCATCCAAGGTCTGATGTTAGATTTGTTGAGAGTCAAGCAAGGCCAGTCAGCCCCTTCTGTTGTTTTGTTGTGATCTCATCTAACTCAATGATACTTTTAAAGAGAGAAACTCTTTGTTGAACATTAAGTAGTTTTCCCCCATTAGAACCCAAACCCTATCAAAATGAATACTGATTGAAATCGAGCCTTCAGTTTTTTTCTATAACATCCAATACACACAAAGACAAGTTTTTGAATTAGGATCAAATAGCTGCTGCCCATAGAATTTATTTCTCTACCACACATCCTTAGTTACTACTCTTCTCAGAGTATACCCACTGTCTGGGGTCAAGGCATGTTAGAGATAAAAGATAAGTATATTCGCTTGAAGTAGACAGGCAATGGCCAAAACAGTGACTGTTTAGCTTTTAGTGAAATTCAATACAGGGCTATGCACAGTCATTCATTCACTCATTCAAGAAACATTTATTAAACACACATTATGTGCTAGGCACTGTGCACCAGGTAACAAATATTTAATAAAATGCCATAGGCTGAGTAGCTACAGAGAAAAATGAGAAGTACCAGTTGATGTGAAAGTCCCAAAATATAAAGAAAGGGGTGATTCTGCTTATGCCCACCCACTCTCCAGTCCCATCTTCAGAAATGCTAGGACTCTTGGTTCTAGGGGACAAGTATAGTACCTTGCATGTAGTAGGAACTTAAATATGCTTGTTGGATTGCATTAGATGGGAAAAAGCTTTCAGAATTAGGCTACTTTCTAATCCTCTGTAATGGGAAGGGGATACAAACCCTCCTGGTTGACGAGGTAAGTACTGAAGCAGATGACATCTCCAATAAAGATAAGCTTGGTGTCCGGCTCAATGGCATGCTCCACTGTGACAGGGATATAATCAGCCATGCCTGGGTGTCTCTGGTCCCAGAGCCCAACAAGTGTCACTCCCCGGTTAACAGCCTGTGCCATGTAAGTATAATTCTTATTCCCTGGTCCAATCAGCAATAAATCATCTCTGAAAGCAGATAGAGAAGAAAGGAACAAGCAGTTATTAAGGATCTGCCATGGGCCAGGCCCTGTGCTAAGTGTTTTACAAATATGTCATTTGATCCTCACAACAACAGCAGGGAAGTAGGTGCTATTTTTATCCCCATCTTACAGTTGAGGAAACTGAAGCTGATAAAGGTGAAATGACTTGCCCAGGGTCACACAGCTGGTAGATGTCTGAGATCAGAGTTGAGCTCAGGTCTTCCTCTCTCCAAGCCCAGTGCTCTATTCACAGCACAAGCTGAGAAGGAGACATCTTTAAAAATGGATGAACAGAATCCTGCTCTAGGAGGCAGATGGATACCACATGGCATTTAGTAGTTCAGGGATTAGAAGGAATTTTAACATCTTAGAGAGTAAACAACTAGATGTTAAGGAACAGATAAAATTTCCTTATATAGTATCCAGCATAGCAGTACTCATAAGAGGTCAATAAAAGCTTTTTTTTCCCCCCTTTTTGGAGGGGGGAAGGCTGGGTAATTGGGGTTAAGTGACTTGCCTAAGGTCACATATCTAGTAAGTGTTAAGTGTCTGAGGCTGGATTGAACAGGGCTAGGGCTCTATTCACTGTGCCACCTAGCCACCCCTAATAAAAGCTTTTTGATGATGGAATTTATTGAGTAAAAATTTAAAAAGGAATCTTGGTCATCTGATTCCTCTGAATTCAGAAGCACTGGGATATGGCAAACTACCTCATCCTAAAAGTTTTCTATTTAAAATACCATCCTAAAATCCTTAAGTCTTTTTAGTCATGTTCTTAGCTTCATACAAAAGAGTTCAGATGGGTAACATAAAAAGGAATTCAGTTGGGTTTGCTGTAAAACATGGAACAAATTTACTTGGAAGTTGAGCATGGGACTGAATGATGCTCTGAATTCCCTACCTGTTCAGGGCCAAGTACAGTTGTGTGTTGTGTGTGTGGAATTTCTCTCCAATGCTGTCATAGAACTGGACAGTGAAGGTGAGAGACATGCCCAAGGGAAATGCTGATAAGACTGTTCCTGGAGCAGTGAAGAGTTTGGGGTGGGTGCTCATCCGCAGGTATGTCACTGGTGCTACCTGGGGGAGTGTAGCAGGGAACAGGAGGTAGAAGGGGGGGCATATGTTATCAAAACAAAGACACATAAAGAAGAACGAGTGGTATTGCTCTTCAAAGGAAAATACGATTAGTTCTCAATCTAGGCAGCTAAGGAGCAAGGTTATCTGGAGCCTGGACAGCATGCATACCTTACATATAAAGACAATAAAGACTGTGGCTCTAAGTCATAAAGAAGTTTATAACAATTAGAGCTATATATATATATATATATATATATATATATAATAGCCTAGGAATAAAGGCTGGATGCTCTCTGAGGGCTCTGAAAGGATATTTAAGTCTTATACATTTTTGCATCCTCCACAATACAGGGTCTTACACAGTCTATACTCAGTAAATATTTATTAAATGAGAATCTATCAAAGTATTTTCTGAACTGGGTGGGAAGTTAGACTGAATGACCTTCCAGATCTACATTCAGTGATTCTAATGACAAAAGTGTATTTTGGACCATGGTTTTACCCTTTAATTCAATTCAGAAAATATTAAGTGTTTAACTGTGTGCCTGGTACTATGTGACATAGTGGGGCTACAGAGACAAAAAAAGGTCAAAGGACATTTTTCACTACAGCTGTTTATAATGAAACTAATGGATCTCATGGTAGGTTGGCTTGCTGGTAGGTCCTCTTATTACCCTGGTCTCTCACATTCCTTGCTACCTGTCAGCTAATAACATCTGCCAGAATCAGTCTCGTCCTGATTGTTTAACCATGCTCTTTAAGGAAGATACCAAATACTAAGAAAGCTTACAGTCCTAATTATAGGACACAGTTTTAACACTATGTAGTCACATAGAATTTTAGCATATGTTCCTGAACGCACCTGGACCCCAGTTATAGCTGTCTGATTGACTCCAAAAGGCTCCAGAGAAGTGACTTCTAATACAGCAGTACCTGCGATAGCACCAGCTTTCAGGAGCCCTTGGCCATCCTCCTCGATGACAGAAGAATTGGGGAAACACCTGAGAACCCTGGAGCTTACAAAGGCAGCTCCTTCCCTAGGGTAGAGGCAGATTAAATTGAGGCCTTCAGTTAGGTTCTGTTTTAACTAGACGGGAATGAGAAAAGTTTTTAGGATTATTTCTAAGATTGCACACTTAGAAGCTTATCCCATTTCCAGGATGTCTGGTGGCCTCAGGTAAAGGCCCATCCTTTACACTGTGCTAAAGTTTTCAAAATAAAATTCCTTTATGAAGTATGTTTACAAGTCGTACCCAGGGGTTGTCTGCCTGAGTCAAATATCTTGCAGAAGTTATTTAAAGCAAAAGTTACCAGACAGTGCTCTCTTTTCCTTTTAACTACCTGTTAGTATGTAATTTGAGCTGAGAATTCATAGACATCAGAATTTGCTCTGCTGGGCATTCTGGACAAAAAAGTTGGAGCTTTTCAAACACCTGCAATAAGAAAGCATTGTTTTTAAATTAAAAATACAGACTGAAACATTTTCACCACAATGATATCTATTCATGTAAATCTGGAAAACTTTTTAATACAAGGTAGGTATCAGGGAGACCAATCCCTTCCTCATTCATAATGACAGCTACAAAGTTATATACCTCTATTTTCCCTTCACATGAGCGTGAGCCCTGGCAAGTCACTTAAAATCTCTCAGTCTCAGTTTTATTCATCTGTATTATCTAGGATAATGAGAGTACCTGCCTCATAGGGTCATTATGAATATTGAGTGAGAGGACATATAAAAAACATATCAGGTTTGTGCTCTGCAAACCTTAAAGTGTCACAGGAATATTTTTACTGCTTTATTTGTCCCAGTGTACAGCTGGGCCGTCTGTCTGTTTCCCTCACTTTCATCACACAACTAGCCCCCCTTCCTTTTCCAGTTATACATATCTTTGAGGTCTCTTACATTACGCCTCATATTTAGATGATTATTGGTAATGTGCTGCTGTTGATTCACAATCACTTGGCCTCTTTTCACTGCTGTCTGGGTCATATGTAATTTTGATTTTTCTAACAACATAATATTGTATGATTTATAGCCACAGAGCATCATCAAGAGACTACTGGGATTAGAAATATGTGCTTCTGTAGCAACACGCAGCTTTGAATCACTTAAAAGTGCTGCATAATTTCCCATATATGATGCAACCTGCTCTCTAGTTCCTATTCGGTGCTAAGCCCAGCTCACTATCTTACCTGCAGTACCTCTCTCTCTCCCTCACTTCTCCCCTCTCCTTTCTCTCTCTCTGTCTCTCCCCCCCCCCCATGCTCACACAATCTCTGAAAGTCCAACTACACTACTCTAACATGAGCAATAAGTATTTTTCATATTTTTTTCCTAGTGGTAATGGTTAGACTGATCTCATTGTGGGATTATCCCCAACCTATTCTATGGACTAATGTGTGTGAATATATTACATGTGTACACATATGTATATTTGTGAATGCCTACTGGACAGACATCAAAATGGACAATATGTTGGGCTCAGAATTGAGCAGGATTTAATTTTACTGTCTTAGAAAATTTGCAAAGTTCTTTTAAAGACCCCAAGCTTCTTCCTCAAATGAAGGCCCATTAAAATATTTTTCTGATATCCCTGGATGGTTACCAGGCATGGAACATTAAAATCTTTGAAGAACTGATAAAGAGGCTTGCCAGAGAGCAATGGAGAAGTATGTGGTAGTATGAACAGGCTTAAACAAGAAATCATAAAGGATAATTAGCCAGAATATGAATAAGTAAAATGCCCAGAGAATTTAAGAGCATGTTCTAAAACACAGATTTGCTGGAGTACATGTTTATTCATTTATATATTGTCATTCCCACGTACTAATCATCAATAAAATGTAAGCTTCTTGAGGTCCAAAATACAAAAAAAGTGATACTATTTGTAGTCTTTTGTCACCCTATATGATATTTTGTAAATAACATCATACTATAAACCATCCTCTTTGGCTGTTTCCACTTAGCAAAGAAACCAAGTGTTTGCTGAATAAGGTAATTTATGGAATCTTTTGGGCTCCTCATTTTGGTGACTGTTTTGCAATGTTAAAACTTCTCTAAGAAATGATGATGATCACATTCTTTACTTCTGTCCAATTTTTCAGTCTATGGTTTTTCTTCTTTCTTTTTTGCTTTTTGAAGTGGGGAGGGCAGGGCAACTGGGGTTAAGTGACTTGTTCAAGGTCACATGGCTAGTAAGCGTTAAGTGTCCGAGGCCAGATTTGAACTCAGGTCCTCCTGATTCCAAGCTCTATTCACTGTGCCACCTAGCTGCCCCCCCCCTTTTAAAAATAGGTCAGACTGCAGTGACTATAATCATGCACAGTATCTTTTTCCTATCTTTATTTTCTTCTAATTTCGTGTGACACCTCATTGTGGCAGCTATTTGTAGCTATAAGTGCTCTGGTTTTCAGTGTTTTCTATCCCTACCACTTCTAGGTGTCAGAGAAAAGCAGAAAGGTGGAGGTGAACTGCCAAGGACATTTAACATAAAGGCATTACACTATGAAGAGGACATTGAGACATAGTCATCTCTTTTGTAAGAAAGATACTGGAGGTGGCCAGGTGACTCAGCGACAAGAGCACCGGCCCCAGAGTCGGGATGACCCAGAAATAACTGGCTGTGTAACCTTGAGCAAGTTACTTATTCCCAATTGCTTAAAAAAATAAAAGATACTGAAAGATGCCAGTCTAGCAATAAGGGAAAGATAGCACTCAGCTAGACCATAGGAAGATAAAAACCTCTAGTAAGCAGAATACTGACATGTCAGACCTCAGGTTTTGCTTGACCAATGGCCAGGAATTGAATACGATCCTGACAGTAATTGGGGTGGGTGATATTTACTTGTCAGGCAGAAAAAGATAGTGACCAGGATAGTGGTAAGGCAGTAATTCTTTTCTATCCTACTTTGTGACTCTGAGACCAAGTCTACTTGGCATTCATGGCCATGATGGGGGATGTCATTCTCTTTCTGATTCTAATGAGGATACCTGACAGAAGAAAGCTGAAAATGCACACTTACTAGAAGTAAAAGAATGTCACCCCAGAAGAATTTTAAAGTCAACAATAATTATTTTCACTATAATAAAGAGTCTGGAAGATGAGATTTCAGACCTCACTAGGAGGTTGTCAGCAATTCAAGATTTTTAATGCTACTCCTTCTATCTTTTATTTAATTGAGTAAAATACACTCAATATGTAAATAAATATTACTTCTAAGTCATGCTTAGTAGAAAAGAGATAATCTCAAATGAGATGGGGGCTGAGCCAATTTGTTAAACTATGAATTGTCAGGAAAAGCATTCACACCCTTAGTCTGTAATATACTGAACTCAGGCTTAGTTGCTGGGAAGCAGAGGACCCTAGTAAGTCCTGTTTGTGCATATGCAAGAGGGCTGTGCTGAGACTTGGTACAGCTCGAACTCAGAGCACCATCTGGTGGCGTACAGAGGGAGTACACTTTGAATAGTCATTCCTGCAGGGCTTATGTGGGAGGGACACGAAAGACTGGTTGCCCAACTATTGGGGCATATGTGTTTTGCCTGTCCTTTACCTATCTGCCTTGCCATTACTAAGTACAATGTAAAGCAGATACTCTGTGGAGAAAACTCTTTACCCCTGTTGTATTAGTACTGATTTCAACCTTTAACTGGTTGATGATCTTACTGGACATGAACAGCAGATTCAAAAACAACTCCTCAATCAGTAACCAGTTGTTTTATGTCTGTTAAAATAAAATTTATTTTTTTGTGATGTTATTTCATCTAGCATCATCTGACTCTCTTGAGTTGGACAAAGTGTTCATGATATACAAGTCTAGGGAGCTTCTGAATAGTCTTCAAGCTTTTTTTTTTTTTCCCAGTTCTTGATCCCAAACCATATTTTCCTATCTAGTTTGAACCATGTTCCCCTATATCAATCTCCACACTAAAGTCACCACCAGATATCAAGTATATGCTGACTTTGTATGGAGAATCTTAAATTCACCATAGTCTGTTTTATTTCTTCATCATCTGCAACAAATTTTAACATCAAAGATTAAATGATTTTCAAAGGAGTACCATCTTTGCCTCCTGGCTTTCTTTAAATTTCAGTTAAGATAAAATAAATGCTCATCAAATGAAAGAAGGATCAAAAAAGGAAAGGTAGGGCAGATATATTTTGTTTTCCATCACTCATTTCCTATCTTATCAAGGAAGACTTAATTCTCCCTTGTGAAGAGGAAAAACAATTATGTAATAATATTTGTTTTTCCTTTAAATGATCTTTTCATTTGCATTGTGGAAGTCACTTTGTAAACTGTTCTCCTGGTTCTGCTTATTTCACTCTGTATGAGTTTATACAAATTTCTTCACACTTCTCTTGATTTTTCAAATTAATCATTTAATATAAAATAATATTTTGGGAATCTTAATCTGGTATAGTCCCTTCCCCAATGTGTAACAAAAGTTGTTTTTCTTTTCTGATTGGCCCCAATCTCTTTTTAATAAAGGAAGATCATATAATTTAGGATTGACTCAAAAGTTCTTCAAGCACTAAGCACCAGAAAAGGTAAAAAACCAACCAGGATTCCTTCGGTTTAAGGCACCTGTGCAAACCTTATCATTAATAATCATAGTAATTCTGTGAAATAGTCAGGAAAGCTAACTTTATGATTTTTTTAAATGGATAAAGGAACTGGGACTTAGAGAGACTAAGTGACTTGCTACGTAAGGTTACAAGGCTGGAAAGAGGTAGAATAACATTTAATAAACCAGGTCTTTAGGTCTTTTGACCTGTATATGAGTGTATTTTGCACTAACAGACCCCCCCCCCGCACCTCCCAAAAAATTAATCCCAGGTCCTTTAGGAACAGGAAAAGGATATCTGAAATGTAGCATTTTTCTTTTGAGTTTTAAAAATAAGAGCATTTGGCTTCAGTCTAAGAATTTTTTTATGTATTATCTTCTCATTGTGTTAGAATATTTTGTGGTTAACTACATATGGGAACAAATGTGAACAATAAACCTTGATACCTGTGAGAGACACAGATCCATACCCTCTCAGGAACTTGGCTCTCTGCCACTCTACCTTCCTTGCTCTCACCTCCTCTGGGCCCATATGTTGTTTATGTTCTTGTGGTGAACTAAGCCTTATGAGTTAGACACAGAAATGAAATAGCCTATAAGGAATACATGAGCAAAAAAATGGTAAAGATCTTGGGGTCAGAAGCCTATCTTGGAGACCTTCCTGGTTTTACCTCTTTCTAGATTTCTATTTGGAACAAATTTCCAAGGATGATGAAAAAGTAAGTTCCTATGCCTCTGTTAATATAGAATGAAGAAATTCCTTGGGTCTGGGCACTTACCAAAATTTGGACTTCATCTGATAGTTCTGATAAACTCCCCTCAAATTGTCCAGAAGACATATTCATACAGCGCACAATGACTTTGATGCTGGTTCTCCCTGCCGCTTTAGTATGGACTGCCATGGCAAAATTATTTTCTTCTGGGAGCTGCAGCGAAACCTAGTAGAGATGGCACAAGAAATGTTCAAGGGCAACAAAACCCTGGGCAATTTCCTAGCTACCATAATGAAAAGAAGGGGAGAATATAGGTTGGAAATAAGTAACTCTAACTGTTGGAGTACAAAACCTTGTTTTTGTCCTTGTTTCTTTGTCACAGTCCCTTAATCATGGTTCCCTCTCAGCTTTGCCGATGAGTTGCCTCATTCCATAAAATATCTTAATATATAAATAGTTTCTACATGTGCTGCACAATAATTTTTATGTCTCCTCCACATTAATAAAGTCAGTTTGCTGGTAGATGAAGATGGTGATGAGTTCTTCCAATAGCATCAGGGAAGAGAGGGAAGCAATCTGTCACTAAAATTGAAGAGAGAGGCAGGGGCATAGCTGAGTGGGAAACTTTTAAGTTTCAGGATTACAGAAATTAGCTTCCCTCTTTCCCTTTCTGTATTCATCAATTCTGGTAGGAAGGCAATACAGTAGTACGAACGATAGCGATTGTGGTAGGACTTGAAAGGAGTCTAAGCCGTACCTGGTTAGGGGAAGGACTTACTTCTATCTAGTCTCTTGAAAAAAAGAAACTATAGGGCAGCGTGAGCCTTAGGCAAAATTCTGAAGTATGTGTCTTCTTTTCTGGAATTCTCTTACCCCTCCTTCTTGGTGTCCTCTCTTCCCTCCTTCCCAGGATCTCAGTTCCCGTAATGCTACACACATTTTATCTTTCTCCCAGAGTGCTGAAAAAGTAACTATTCTTCCATTGAAATTTCCAGGCTCTCAGTACAGAGATATCAGCTAGGTCAATTAATAAGCATTTATTATGTGCTTACAATGTACCATGTACTGTGTTAAGTACTAGGCATAGACAAAGAAGAAAGGCATATTAAGGTACTTGTCCTCAAAGAGCTTACAACAATATACACAATTATGAGAGCAACAATGAAGAAACAAATATGTACATGCAAGATGTGTACATGGGATATAATCTCAGAGGGAAGGCACTAACAGAGAGGGTAGGTAGGAAAGGCTTCTTCCAGAAGACAGGATTTGAGTTTAGTCTTGTAGGAAGCCTGGGAATCCTGCTGGGAGAGGTAGAAATAGTACTAGACATGGGAGAAAGCCAGTGAAAATGCAGAGTCAGGAAATGGAGAATCTGTTGTGTATGAGGGATGGCTAGAGGACCCAGAGTGTAAGAGTAAAGTATAAAAAGACTGGAAATATAGAAGGGGCCAGGTTGTGAAATGCTTTAAAAGCCAAGCAAAGGATGAGGAAAGTATCCATTAAATGAATTTATACTAAAGTGGGAATGACTGATATCTCCTTTTAACTTTTCCAGGATTATTTTCTTGTGAACTCAAATGAATCTTTAATTGGTGAAATTTTAGTCAGTTTGGGAGGGATTTTCCTATTGCTCCGAAATCACATCACTAGTTTACTCTGGGATAGAAAAGGAGAGTGTTGGTGGCTCCCTGTCCTTTCTCCTCCAAGTCACGGTACTTTGCTCCCCCTTCTGCCACTTTTTGTTTAGAGCCTAAGGCCTGGGTCACCCATCTCACTGCTGTTCCTCAGTGAAAGGAGAAGGATCATTACCCCTGTAGAGGAAGATGGCTTCCTGTCCAAGAAGTAGAGAGGCCTGTCCATCTAGGTTCTGCCGTTTGTCCGCCTACTCCACCCTTTTGCTTTGCCCAATTCCCTTCCTTTCTCTTTGGCCACACCATCGATGTTCCCACAATTCTAGTTCCTGTAGCTTTTCATGTTTGGAGGCCCAGCTCTGACTTGAACTCAGTCCTGGAAGTTAAGTCTGGACCCTTGAAATCAGAGTGATCAGAATGTCATTGGGGGAGAGGGTATAGATTAGGTAAAATTGTGATCATGGTCTATGAGTTCTTCTATCTTGCTTACTACTTTTGCCAAACTACTGTTTGGCACAAATAAGATGAAATCTGTTATCAAATGTGTCTGATTAACTTCACTGCATTTTATTTGATTATAATACTACAACAACTCTGTATATATACTTGGTCTTCATAGTTTGCTACTATTGTAATATAGTTATTTGTTTACAAATTTTAAAAATTAAAAGAAATATTGCCCATGAGATCTATTTTCTGTAAGATATGCTCAATACTATTTACCAAGTCACAAGCCAACTTTCTGCCTTTTTTCCCTTAGAATTTTATTTTAAAACATTTTTGTTTCACAGGGGAATAATAAATCAATAGCTTTATTTAACCTAAAATATAGATCTATTTTAAATGGCTCTAGCATAGGAGAAGACAGATGACCAAGAATCATGTTATTTTTCTGACAAAAAAACAACTCTCTTGAAATACGATGAGAAGTCAGTTAAAGCTAGAGAAAGGATACCTAGAATTATGACAAAAATAGCACTTTAAGGAATAGAGTTGGGCTAGTGTAGCTTATTTATTTTTGGCTGAGAAAGCATGTTTAGCACAAGGAAACTTTAGTGTACTTTGACTATAACTATAGGATACTGAATAAGTTCCCAAACCAGAAAAGAAATCAGCACATCCTTCTCAACGTCATAAATAGGAAAGACAATTGGTATCACTTTGACTCAAAAACTCACAGTATTCCTAATGAAGATTTTGATCTTGGAGCTGGAGGCAGATACCATGAAAAAAGTGACAAACTTTTCTATGACTGTGCAACAGAAATTTTTATGTCACAAAACACTTAACAATAAGCTTTTTTAGACAACGTGTTGCTCCTACATAACTTTTTTCTTCTTGACATCATTTGCTTCTCTGCCAACAAGGTTTATAGTTTGTAGGATAAGAGTTAACCTAAGCTCCTAATGTGCCAATAACAATAATAGTAACAAGATTCTGACACAGTGACATGATGGATGAACACATACCTCTGAGTGTCTGGGTACCAAATCTAGAACATCTCGTTTGCTCATTGACCAGTGGAATGTGAGTCCAGGGTTTGCATTGCTGAAGGAGAAAGGAGTCTGGGTACTGCTTACCCCCATGACATAGACAGGCATCTGATAGAAAAAAAGCATCATAATACTGGTCATCCACCCAGCTGACACTGGTGGAATGACAGCTTCAGTGAGAAGTGAGGCCCAGTACTCACCTCAGTGGCTGTGATGAGACGTGTTGCAGCTGCAAGGATCCTTACAGCCCTAAGCTGGACAACTTCTACCTGAACTTCATCCTGTCCAGTAAAGTGAAAAGAAAATTTAGATTATGAAAGAAGTGAAGAGAGGAGCTTGGGTGAGGGCTCTAATAACAATGTTAATTTTGGTAGTAGAAGCAAAGCTCAAAATACCAATTAGGGCTGAGAATGTGACTTTTCTCTTTAAGAAATTCCTTGAGGAGGAAGCCAATGACAAAAGGAAAGGTCTTCTATAATAACAAAAGGTCAAAAGAAGCACTCCTCATGGTAGCAAAAAAAATCTGTAAACAAAGTGAGTGTCCATTGATTGTGGAATGGCTGACCAAATTGTGATCTATCAATCAACAAACATACTATATTGGTCAACATGACTACTATGTGACAGGATCTATGCTAGGTGTTAGGAATACAAAGACAAAAATGAAATGGTTCCTTCCCTCAAAAAGCTTACACACTATTGGAGGAGATAACACATACATGAATAATTACATAAAATAAGTTGAAAGGTTGAGTTTTGAAGGAAATGAGGGATTCTCAGAAAAGGAGGTAAGGAAGGAGGAAAAGCATTCTAGACATGGGGGATGGTCTGTGCAAAGACATGGGGAGGGGACATGGAATGTCATCTGTGAGTTGAGTTTTATTGGGCCATAGAGGGAAGAGGAATAATAAATAATAAAGTTGGAAAGTTAAATTGGGGCCAGGTTGTGAAGGGCCTCACTGACCAAAGAGAGGTGTATATAAAGGTTCTGGGGTATTATTTTATTGTAAGAAATTAGAAATATGATTTATGATGCAAACTAGAACTAAGAGAATGATATTCTTAATGACTACAATAATGCAAAAGAAAAGATAATCAAAAAGAAGCCCAACTCAGATAAAGTATAGGGGACAACTTTTGTTACAGAAAAAAAAAAGGAAGAAACATACCCTGGAGGGGCTACAGACATGCAACAATGCCTATACTGCATGATGAGGTGACTTAAATAATCAGATGACTAAAATGTTTCTTTTACAAAGGAAGTTTCAATAAGGCAATACATTGGAAAATTATGATGTTTTCTTAAAAAAGTACAAAAGTTATTATTTGGGAAGGAAAAACAAGAAATTATTTTGGGGCACATGCCATGTTTTGCAATATTAAGAATGATGTATACTTAATAGCCATGTGACCTTGGGCAAGTCACTTAACCCCAATAGCTCTGCCTTCCCCCCTCCAAAAAGCAACAAAAAACAAAAAAACAAAAAAAAATGATGCTGTGGGTGCTGTAAGTTTTCAAATAAACACTGCACATTACCCAGGCCCATTTGAGGAGTGCCAGGTAGGGGGAAAAGGAAGACATCTTTTTATGATGTCAATATTGGCAAAAAGTAAAGGGAGAGGGAAAAAGTGGAGAACCCCAAAGATGTACCTGAGAAAACACAATGACTTTGCCAGTATCTTCATTTACTGTCTGGATGGTGCCATGGACCACAGCTGTGCCAACCACCTGTCCTGTGACCTGCCCTCGCCTATTAACAACAGCCACAGTCTGATTACTGATGGAGAAGTGAATGATAGACTGAGGCTGGGGACCACCTTCTGACATTACCTGGAATTCATTTAAATATAACAATGAACAATTGGGGGATGAAAAGAATACACATTCTACTTCCCAAGTTTTTCTCTCTGTCTCCCTCACCACCTGTTTTCCCATGTACACCAGTGGATTGCTAATTAAACTAGTTGGAGAGTAAATGAATGAGCTGGAAATAGCTCAGAGATTTTCAAGTGCCAGTTTACACTATTCACGTCAGGGTTAGGAGAAAATGTTCTTTTTTCCTCTTAGTCAGATCCTGTTAGAAGGAGGTGTGGAACAGAGTAGAGGAAGCCCATAAGAAGAGGGAGGAGTGAGTCTCACTCCTCCCTCTCTGCCTTTATGATTACCTGCATCATGTTGGTTGGAATCAGTGTCATTTTCTCTGGAACAAGTCTGAATGGAGGAAACACCTTTGGAGAAAGAACCAAAAGGAAAATAATTATTTAAGTCAGGTTCTTTTTTCAACTGCTCAGGCTTCAGATACCTTTTTTTTTTTTTTTTTTTACTAAAGGACATTTTAGGGTTTTCTTTCCAAAAAGAGCAAGCAATAACAGAAAGATGGGCAACTTAGACCACAAGCCCAGAAGGAGAATGAAGTATGAATTTTGGGCCAGATGGCTTCCTTACTTCAATCTGTCGAGGGGTTGATGTGAACTTTCTTCCCATCTTATCCCTGGCAATAGCAACTAATGTGGTTTGCCCAATGGTGACAGCTCGGAGAATATAGCTTTCAGAGTATTCATCTTGTTCCTCCACGAATCTGCAGAGATCCAATATTGCACAAGGGGATGAAAGAGATCTTTATCTCGGTAGTATCCAAGCTATGGGCTTTCCTGGTTAGATAGGCAAGTTGCCAGAATCTTCATATCCTGCTTATTCACAGCTTCAGAGAATGCCAAAGATTAATGACCAGAAATGAATGTCCAAAGCCAAGATACATTTCTGGGCAATGGCAGGAAACTCTAGAGAAGCAGTGGTTTGTCCTGGAGTGCTAAGAGGATAACAACCATATAAGCAAATACATAATTAGGCCCCATCTCAAACTGGCAGGAATGGTAAACCATCTAATCATCATGTATTTCCTATTACCTACGAGGGGATTACCAGCAAAGCTACCTATAAACATAGACTGTTTTTGCCCAAAGTACTTCTACAGAAATGAGAAATCTACTGAAATTCCTGTTTTTCTCATCACTAATAACCTCCTTGTTGCAAATTCCAAAGACTTTTTCCTGTCAAATTCCTTAACCCTTTGTATAACATTTGATATTACTCCTCTGACTTTTTTCCTCAACCGCCAGTGGCTTCCTTCCAAGTATGCCTTCCATCTATTCCATATATATTCAGGGTATACATGGTTATTCACAATGCTGTCTCCCTCATTAGAATGTAAGCTTCTTGAGGGTAAGGATAGTATTTTTTGCCTTTATTTGTATCCTCAGTGCTTAGCACAGTGCCTGGAAAAGAGTAAGCATTTAATGTGTTTTTTAAAAAATTTTTTAATTGATATAGAGTACAGATAATGAAAAGGCCCAGAGTCAGGCGATGGGAGGGTCATGTGTGAGCACAGCAAGGTCAGTAAAGTTGAACCACATAGTGTGTGTAGAAGGGAGTGAAGTACAAGAAGAGTGGAGATATGGGAAGGGGCTGGGTTAGGGGTGGGGAATTGCAGCCTCCCGGCACATGTGGTCTTCTGGGTCCTTGGGTGTGGCCTTTTGACTGAGTCCTCTTATTAAGGGGATTTAGTCAAAGAGCTGAACTTGAGGACCTAGGGGGTTATATGAGACCTCGAGGCCATAGGTTCCCCACCCTCGGCTGTGAAGGACTTTAAGTACCAAACAGTTTATATTTGATCCAGCAGGTAACAGGAAGCCATCGGAGTTTACTGAATGGCCAGCTATGTCCTCAGGAAAACCATCTTGGCAGATGAGCAGAAGCTTGGAGAGGGCAGACTTGAGACTGGGAGACCAGTGAGAGGGCTGCAGCCAAACTGGACTATTCTTTGTCCTCTGTTCTTGATATCCAAACTTTTCCTCAATAAAAGGATTTGTTCTATAAAACTTGGACACAGTCAAAAGGCCATACCCAAGGATCTAGAAGGCCACATATGGCCTCAAGGCCACAGGTTCCTCACCCCTAGCCTAGACAATCAACAAAACAATAGATCAAGTCCTAATTTGTAGCATTTGCCAATTTTTGACACATAGGGAGCAGAGCAGAAACATGGCCACAGGGAGATAGTGGCTACTAGAGGTTGGAAAGAACTCCCAGAACTGTGACACAACCCCCTTCCCTCCCCAGCCTCAAGGAAGACAGCTGGTTATGGACCCAAGAGTCAGCTCTGACACCTGAGAGTTGACTGGCAGAGAGGGCCTCCCCTCAGGGAAAAAGGCCTTTTAGGTCCTGATACCAGTAATACCAGAGCTGTGAGCTGCCTTGGCACACCTGCATTCCCTATATATAATATGTACCTTATTACAACTGAACTTGAAGTTTTTTTCCACTCTTCCCATTGACATCATGAACATTTGTAGGAGAACATATCACAGGTTTATGAAGTGAGGGGCTGTTTTTTTTTTAATTTTTAAGCAATCGGGGTTAAGTAACTTGCTCAAGGTTACACGGCCAGTTATTTCTGGGTGTGGTGCTAAGTATCTGAGCCTGGATTTGATCCCCAGGTCATCCCGACACTGGAGCCGGTGCTCTTATTCGCTGTGCTACCTGGCTGCCCCTGAGGGGCTATTTTGTAGCTATTATTTTTATATCACCTTCATAAGTGCCTTTGCTAAGAGCTGATGTGCTACTGGATGATTTTTTTTTTTTTTTGCTTTTTGGAGGGCAATTGGGGTTAAGTGACTTGCCCAAAATCACATGGTTAGTAAGTATGTCAAGTGTCTGAGGCCACATTTGAACTCAGGTCCTCCTGACTCCAGGGCCAGTGCTCTATTCACTGTGCCACCTAGAGATTCCTGGATGATTGTTAATGGAAGTATACCAGTAGGGTCTCAGAAGCTATAGTTTACAAAGTGACCTCTGGGGTAACTTTAGAACCCAAGAGTAACAGCCACCCTTTGGGGATGCTTCCTGTGACTGTGAATTTAAGTTTGGGGAGTGGCCCAGATGGGGTGCCACAGTCATATGAATATTTTTGTAAGAAGGAAGATTAGGAACTGAAAAGTTTTATGGCAAAACAGAAACCAGAAGGCAGAAATAACTCTAAGGAGTTAGGATATGTGAAAGGGAGAGTTTCTTAGTAGTGAGGAGAAACCTAAAATAGGGAGAAAACTGATAATGATACTCACGATAGTGTGACAATGGTAGAGGCCAACTGAAGCCTTAGATCCATATTTCTGAAGTACTTATTTAGGAATGGGCGTTTGGAATAGCCGAGAACTCTCACTGTCACTAATACAGATTTCCCAATCTCAACCTGAGAGTCAAGAGAAAATGGTAGATTTGAGTATTTTTTGGTTAAAAGGTACCATGATGTAGTAGAGTAATGGACTTGGAGTCAAGCCAATCTTGGTTCAGATTCTGCCTCTGATACTTGCTAACTACATGACCACATGAATCACTGAGTATCAGTTTTCTCAGCTGTATAAAAAAGAATACTAGTGGTTCCTACCATACTGGGTGGTTGTAATGCATGAATCAGATAATACATGTAAAGTATTTTCTAAACTTTAAAGCAGCTATGATTATTATTATTACTACCTAATGTGAAGTGTCAAAGCACAGAAGAGCCCGCATTAACCTCATCTCTGTGAGGACCCAAGCCGTAGAAGTGGTGCAATGGGGGTGTGAAAGAAGAGCCAGGGTCACATTACATTTTGCCTGCCTGCTTCTTTTAACCAAAGCAACCTAATCTCTGCATACTATTTTTAATATTTGTTCTTTGATTCCATGCACATCTTCAGTACAACTTAGTTTTCACATCTCATCTCTTTATAAAAAGCAGAGGCTATGGCATATTTTTAAAAATTAACTCCCCATGCTTAGTATGTGGGCCCAGTAGCAAACTACTGGTATGGGAATTGATGACCACTCAAGTGGTGATGGTGATGGTGATGGTGATTACTTTGTCAATCAGGTCCACCTCCAGTTCTTGCATGTCTGACACTCGAAGGTGGGCCAGCGCTGGACCCAAGAAAGCCAGGCACAGATCATAGACCTCCAAGGTGAGAAACCCAGGATGTAATGGAACCACCTGTAATAAATGAGATGGTATAGGGGTATGAATAGATCTCACCCAAACAAAAAGGAACATTTTGTCTTAGCATGGTACCTGGCATATAGTAGATGCGTAATAAACGCAAGTTGATTAACTGATTGATCTTGTTCTACCCACAAAAGGAACTATAACTGAATTTTACAGAAAGACTTCTTAATAACTGTATATGACTTTTTTGTGATGTAAACTCTCAGGGGGGAGGTAAATATCTCTGGAAAGCTTTTCAAAATACAACACTTAACATTTAGATGATAATGAATGGAGCTGATTTTAGAGTAGGATAATAGTTATACACTAGAAATAGATCTGCTTCCTTAATAAGGGTGAAAGGGAGGAGAGGATTCAACTAATTGAGGTCTGACTCCTCTTCAGGAGCACTGCTAAGAAGGAACAAAGAGGAGTTCATTTTTTTCCTACATGCCACTTCCCCACACTGCGTGCCATTTTCCCAGATGGAAACAGATCCTGTCCACTTCATCTCAGCAGCCATCCAGTCCTACGTTTACCCCTTGCCCCATACCTGAGAAGTGGTCATCTGGTCTTTCTTTGAAGGTCCCTCTTAGAGGCCAGAGGGCAGTGATTCCTGAGGCCAGCCACCACACTTGTGGAGCCTAAATACCAGTCCCCCCACAACTTCTAAGAATCTCTGCTGATTTTGCCTGCTAGGGCTAATCAGCAATGTGGCATAATAGAAAGAACAGCATATTTGGAGTCAGAGGTTCTTGTTCAAATCATGGCTCTGCTGATGGTATGGCTTTATAACATTTCTGGGCCTTGCTCAGTTTCCCCATGTGTAAAATTAAGGAGGAAGGACTTGGATCAGTTCTTTCAGGTCTCTTCCAACTCCAAATCAATAATCCTAAATCTAATCTCTCTTGTATTTAACAACCCTTCAAATACTTAGACAGTTGTTGTGGGGGCAGAGCCAAGATGGAGGAGTAGAAGCATGACCTTCCTGCGGCTCCGGCTTCCACCTTCCCCAATCCATGTAAAAAGGGGACGCTAAACAAACTTTGGAGCTGTAGAACCCACAAAATGACACAGAGAAGCTAACCTCCCTCTGAGGACAGCCAGGCAGGCCGGCAGGAATCCAGCACAGCTCTCTGGGAGCCAAGCCCAGCCCCACACCAAGGCTTTAGCCCCGGGGCAGGCCTGACCAGCCACCGGCCAGAGGGACTCCAGATCAGCAGCAGCTGTGGCCATTTCCAGATTTATCAACACATAGACACAAAGGACAAAGTGAGAGGCCAGTGCAGTCTGGACTTTGGGAACAGTAAGTGGGAGTGCCTGGCTTTTACCCCTGGGGCGAGAAGCCGCTGAGACTCCGGCACAGCCAGCCAGTGCCACGTGGCAGCTTCAGCTCCTGGCCTGCAGAGTGTAGGGGGACCAAGCACCAGTCTTAGGAGTAATCACTCTTGCTTTAACCTGCTTGGATCTGGATTGCAGTCTAGGGTGGAGGTCCTGGGGTGTGTGTCCAGCTTGCAGACCTCAGAGAGGGCACCCATCTAATACCTCTGGCAGCTGAGAAAACCCCAGCGTTTGGGACAAAAGCTCCCTTGTCTGGTGGCAGAGTCCTACTGTGGCAAAAAGCCCAAAAGTCAAGTAATTGAGTGGCAAAATGAGCAGGCAAAGGAAACAAAGCAGACAGAAGATTCCAACATTACACTCCTATTTTGGGGACAAAAGGAGCAAACATGGAACAGGAGGAAGACAGTGAAGTCAGAACTCCTGCACCAAAAGCTTCAAGGAAAAATATAAGCTGGTTACAGGCCATAGAGGACCTTAAGAAGCAGATAATAGAAGTGGAGGAAAAATTGGGAAGAGAAATGAGAACAATGCAAGAAAATTATGAAATGAGAGTCAACAGCCTGACTGAGGAAAATAATACCTTAAAAAACAGACTGACTCAAATGGCAAAGGAGGCTCAAAAAGGCAATGAGGAGAAGAATGCCTTAAAAAGCCTAATTTGCCAGATGGAAAAAGAATCTCAAAAGCTCAATGAGAAGAATCATTGCTTCAGAATTAGATTGGAGCAAATGGAAGCTAATGACTTTATGAGAAATCAAGATGCTGTTAAACAGATCCAAACAAATGAAAGAATAGAAGGCAATGTGAAATATCTCATGGGAAAAACCACTTACCTGGAAAATAGATCCAGGAGAGATAATTTAAAAATTATTGGACTACCTGAAAGCCATGACCAAAGTAAGAACCTAGAAATCATCCTCCAGGAAGTTCTCAAAGAAAACTGCCCTGATGTTTTAGTACCAGAGGGCAAAATAGAAGTTGAAAGAATCCACCGATCACCTCCTGAAAAAGATCCCAAAAAGAAAACTCCTAGGAATATTATAGCCATGTTCCAGAATTTCCAGATTATGGAGAGAATGTTACAAGCAGTCAGGAAGAAACAATTTGAATATTGTAGAAATACAATTAGGATAACCCAGGATCTGGCAGCTTCTACACTGAGGGATCAAAGGGCTTGGAATATGATATTCTGGAGGTCAAAGGAGCTGGGATTAAAACCAAGAGTCACCTACCCAGCAAAACTGAGTATCATGTTTCAGGGGAAAATATGGTCATTCAGTGGAATAGAGAACTTTCAAGCATTCTTGCTGAAAAAACCAGAGTTGAATAGAAAATTTGACATTCAGATACAAGAAGCAAGAGAAGCATGAGAAGGTAAACAGGGAAAAGAAATCCTAAGGAACTTATCAAAGTTTTTTTTTTTGTTGTTAATGCTTTATTAACTTCTGATTTACATCATTCATTTCCGCCAGATTTTGAGTTACAAATTTTCTCCCCGTTTTTCCCCTACCCACCTCCCCGAAATAGCAGTCCCACAGGATATCCCCTCCTCCAATCTGCTCTCTTCCATATTTTCTCCCATACTGCTTTCGACTTTTCCAGTGGATCTCTATGCCTCCGTGCCTGTATATCTTATTTCCCAATTACATGTAAGACGGTATTAATAATAGTGTGTATATATATACATACACACACACATATATATACATATATATATATTTGAATATTTGATTTTAAAACTTTCAATTCCAGATTCATTCCCTTCCTTCCTTGTCACCCACCCTTACTGGGAAGATAAGCAGTTCAGTATAGGTTGTACATGTGTGGCTAATGCAAAACAATAACATAGTAGATATATTGTGGAACTTATCAAAGTTGAACTATTAACATTCCTACATGGAAAAACAATAATTGTTACTTATGAAACTTTTCTCAGTAGTTGAAGGAATTAGAAATATATATATATATATATGTCTATATATGAGGGTATATGGGCATATGAATACATATGTGAATGTGTGTATATATGTTTACAGGTATACATAGATAGATGGCATGGGACCAATTTAACAGGAAGGGATGATACTTAAAAGGTGAAATTAAGAGGTGAGAGGAATATAATGAGAGGAGATGGGGAGAGACAGATTGGGGCAAACTATCTCATACAGAAGAGGCAAGGGAAAATGGTTACAATGGAGGGGAAGAACAGGAAGGCAAAAGGGAATAGGTCAACCTTATTCCCATTGAATTTGGCTTGAGGAGGGAGTGAAATACACACTAAATAGGGTATCTCACCCTCCAGGAGAGTAGGGGGGGAAGGGGATGAGAGGGGGAATGATGGAAGGAGGGCAGGCTGGTGGGGAGAGAAGTTGGAAGCACCCACTTTTGAAAAGGGAGGGGATCAAAGTAGAGAATAGAACAAGTAGGAGGTGGGATAGGAGGGAGAGAAATATAGTCAGTCTTTTACAATATATCTACTATGTTAATGTTTTGCATCAGCCACACATGTATAACCTATACTGAACTGCTTATCTTCCCAGTAAGGGTGGGTGACAAGGAAGGAAAGGGGTATGGGAGAAAATATGGGAGAGAGCAGATTGGAGGAGGGGATAGCCTGTGGGACTGCTATTTTGGGGCAGTGGGTAGGGGAAAAATGGGGAGAAAATTTGTAATTCAAAATCTGGTGGGAACAAATGATGTAAATCAGAAGTTAATAAAGCATTAAAAAATAGTAAAAAAAAAAAGAAAAAAAGAAATTAATGGGGAAATGGACTAAAACTTTATCTAGACCAATATGAATGGATTGAGAACAAAAATTTCTGGAAAGGGGAGAAAAATTTTACAGAAAAAAGAATGGAATTTTCTATCCATGCTGCCAAAAATAAGGCAAGAGCAATAAAGTAAACAAAAATACATCTCAAAAAAAAAAAGACAATTGTTCAGTAGACAATTGTTCAGTCATTTCATTAGTGTCTGACTTCTGGTGACCCCATTTGGGGTTTTCTTGGCAAACATACTGGAGTGGCTTGCCATTTCCTTTTCTAGCTCATCTTACAGATGAGGAATTGAGGCAAACAGAGTTAAGTGACTTGCCCAGGGTAACAGCCCTTTTTAGGGCTGCTCATACACCTTTTTTTTTTTTTTTTTTAAAGCAATCAGGGTTAAGTAACTTGCTCAAGGTTACACGGCCAGTTATTTCTGGGTGTGGTGCTAAGTGTCTGAGCCCGGGATTTGATCTCCATGTCGTCCCAACACTGGAGCGGGTGCTCTTACTCGCTGAGCCAGCTGGCCGCCCCTAAGCAATTGGGGGTTAAGTAACTTGCTCAAGGTTACACGGCCAGGTGTTTCTGGGTGGGTGATAAGTGTCTGAGCCCAGATTCGATCTCCAGGTCTATCTCAACACTGGAGCCGGTACTCTTACTCGCTGTGCTACCTGGCCGCCCCGCTCATCCACCTTTGATGTCTACCTGTTCTACCCACCTCTCATCTGTGCTCCAAGAAGCTGTAGCCACATCTCGGTAAATCGTTTTGGCAGATGGGCTAAACCAGGTAGAGGGTGTAACCAAGGGGTCTCAAACCCACTGGTGAGTTAGGGGTGTGTGTGAAGACTTTCTCTAGTGGAATGGGTGGATGAGAACAATTTGTTCCAATGGCCATGAAGGCAGCTGAAGCAGGTGCTGTGGGGTGCTTAGAGTTTGGTTAGACATTGAAGATGCCAAGGTCATCCACTGCATCTCAAGCCATCACCAGTCATCTTGAATCCGTCCTGCCACTGTGATGACTTTGGAGGAGTGAGGTCCATGAATGACTTAGTGCAACTCTGCCTCACTTAAATACAATTTACCAATCAAAAGATATCACCCATATCATTTTTTACCATAATATGTCTTAACCAATGGCCTTTTCTTAGTTCTTATCTCCCAGACCAGTGTCACTATCAACAATCCCTTCTCTCGGATTCATTCATTTCCTGTTCTAATTATTCCTTTTCAATCTCCTATTGTTCAACATTCTTCTCCTTTCTCCTCCCTTCCCAACACTAGTAAGTTTTCTCAATGCTCAATTCAGAAATATCTTCTCTCTTTTGGTGACCTCATCTGTTTCTATGGGTTATCCTTATGTATTTTTGAGTAGATGCTTCCCAAATCTATGTATCTAACCTTAAACTCTCCCCTCATTCAGTACCTCATCACCTGTTACAACTTCTCCAGTATGTACTATTGTCATTTCAAACTTAGAATTTTTCTGTTAAACTATCCTTTCTTACACTCTCCTATTTCTTCTGAATTCATATATATCATTCCAATCATCCAGTTCATAATCTTAGGTTTGACACTCTTCCCTTTCCTTTCAACCCTCTCTGCCCCATCCCCAAATGCAATCAGTTGCCAAATCTTTTCACTCCTGGTTCCACAATAATTCTTCCCTTACCTCCACTCACATGGCCACCCCCCTCAGGTTCTCATCAATTCTCAGCTGAAGGACTGCAACAGCCTCCTAAATTGGTCTCCCTGTTTCCAGTTCATCCTTCACACAACTGTTAACATAATCTTCCTAAGACAGAGAGATAACTAAGAGAGATAACTGATCAAAAATATTCAGAAACTCCCTTTTGCCTCCAGGATAAAATACAAGTTTCTCAATCTAGTTTTTGTAACTCCCCACAATCTGGCTCTAGCTGCCTTTCCAGATGTATTTCATATCATTTCCCTTTATGCAACCTACATTCCAACCAAAGTAGTATACTAAATATTCCCTGAACTTGGTGTTCCATCTTTTATATCTTAGTCTTTCTATGCCCGTTCCCCAAGACTGGCATGCCACTCCCCTTCACCACCACCTCTTAGAGTCCTTCACTTCCTTCCAAGTTCAGCTTAGGTGCTACCTCCTACAGGAAGGAGAAGCCTTTCCTTTCCTTATCTTCCTCCAGTGAGCACTTCCCCTTTCCTCAAACCACCTGTATTTATCTTATGTATATGTTGTATCAGCTCAACAGAAGGTAAACTCCTTGAGAATAGGACTATTTTTGTTTTTGAATCCCCAGTGTCTAGGATATAATAGGCACTTAACTATTTATTGAGTTAAATAGATTCAAATCTTTGTCCAATTAGAGTGGCCAAAGGATATGAATAGGCAATCCCTTCTCCCTCTCTCTCAATCTCTATCTCTCTCTCTCTCTCTCTCTCTCTCTCTCTCTCTAAAAGGGGGAAGGTAGGGCAATTGGGGTTAAGTAACTTGCCCAAGGTCACATGGCTAGTAAGTGTTAAATGTCTGAGGTTAAACTCCAGGGCCAGTGTTCTATTGACTGCGCCACCTAGCAGCCCTGAATTTCTCAAAAGAGAAAATTCAAACTTTCAACAGTTTTGTGAAAAAAAAAAAAAAATACTCCAAATCACTAATAAGAGAAATGGAAATTAAAATTCTGAATTTCCACAATATACCCATCAACCTGGTAAAGATGCCAAAAAAGAAAATGATAGCTCTTACAGGGGCTGTGGGAAAACAAGTATGCTAGTAGTGCACTGCTGCTGGAGCTGTGAACTGGTCTAACTACTGTGGATAGCAATTTGGAACTATGCCCAGAAAGTCACTAAACTGTATAAACCCTTTGACCTTCAATATTACAAGGTGCCTATCTCCAAAGATCAAAGACAGAAGGAAAAAACCTATATGTCCAAAAATATTTATAGCATCTCTTCTTGTTGTAATAATTAACTGGAAACAAAGTGAATGTCTATAAACTGGGGAATGGCTGAACAAATTATGGTATATGGAACAAAATGAGTATCATTGCTTCATGAAAAATGATGAGAGGGATAAATTCTGATGAACCTCATACGATATGTATGAACTGATGCAAAGTGAGCAGAACCAGAATACAATAATGTTATAAAGGCAAACAACTCTGAAACACCTAAGAACTCTGAACCAAATCAATGACTCCAGAAGACCGAGGATGAAGAATGTTTCCTATCTCTTGGAAGAGAGGGGATAATGGATTGTAGTTACACACATACTTTCAAATATTTATTTCCAGAAATGGACAATTGTGAGTTTGTTTTGCTTGACTATACTTACTTATTTTTAAATTTTATTTCTTTTTTATTTTTAGTTTATTCTTCTCTCCTTTTTATTTTTCAGTTTATACTTATTACAAAGGAAGATTTTATTATTTTTTTTTGTGTGAGCATGGGGAAGTTATATAGGAATAGTGACAGTAATAGAAGAAAGTATCAATGAACACAGTAGAAATTCATGTCTTAATATACAATCCTATTTTTCTGTTCTTTGTGCATAGAAAAGTTAGTTATTGGCTGATGTTTCTCAAATTCATAATAAAAGAAAATTTTAAAAAAGCTAAAAAAGAATTCCAATTAGCTAGAAATAATATTTTGGAAGAAGCAGACAAAACACCATGAAATTTGCCCCAAATTTTTCTGGAGGACAAGCTTGAGAATGACATGAAAAAAGCCTGGAGTGTGTCTCAGACTCACTTACCTGAATAGAACTTTCAGCTTCCATGTAGGTGATAGTGACAATGTCTTGTTCACTGCTATTGACCAAAAAATAACCAGATCCCTCCACAAGACTAAATATTTCCTACAGGAAAAAAGTCAATTTATAAGATGTTAACAGGGGAAAAAAATCCATATGTCATTCTAAAGAGGATATGGCTAAACTAATTAGGGTCATGTTACTTCAGAGAGAAGATGATTACCACAATCATTTTTTTAAAATTAAATTATTTTCGATATACCAAATGTTTTATTGATGTTTTGGTGTTACTACTTTAGAAGCTATGCTAATAAATTATCAAGATTTTAGATTTAAGAACAGTTCTGTACTACTTTCCTCTCCAACATGATTCAAGTTAGTTACAACTGGGCAGCTCTTACTTTCACATCAGGGTGATTATATATTATGGCATTTTCAGGCATCACAGTCACATCCTCCACCAGGAGCAATTCCACAGCAGCAGACCTGGGCAAGTTGGAGAGTTCCTAAAAATGTAATAAGAACCACAGAAAATTAAAAATAAATGTCTCCTTTTAACTTCCTCTACCTACCTCCCCCACTGCCAAGTCAGAGAAGTTAACCCTTATAGGTGCTAAAAATACAGGGACGAAGTTGTTGGATAGTTTACTTTGGTTGGGAAACAGTCCTTGAATACTCCCCTCAATCATCAAACTTATTTAATCTATATTTTCTGATCCTGATAATGAGGGAGTTTAATAAACTCCATTTAGAAGTGTTAAGAAATCTTTCTCTCATTCTTACTTACTTTTGGGCTATGTTTTGCTGAATAGCCCACAAAATCAACTCCAATAAGTACCGTCCCTTTGAGCCGGTTTACTTTCAGGATATTATGCCCTGGAAACACAACAAATAACTCCATAAAAAACACACTGAATAATGAAGAAAGGTTAGGAGGAAGACAATTCTGCTGATTTTTTCAAAGATTAAATAAATGATATTGTTTCTGTACAAGAATTTGTTGGAAAGAAAAACAAATGGCTATTTCCTCGAGATATCCCTGTTCTCCAATTCATGATGCTTAAGGTTGCCAAAACAAACTTCCTAAAACAGTACTTTTCATCATTTCACTTCCCTACACAAAAACTATGATCACCTATTCCCCACTGAATCTCTCATAGATGTCACAGAATGATCATCTAATGATCATTCCACCCAAACTCTTTAAACTAGTATTCATCATCTTACAAAATTTGGAGCTACTTTAGTACTCTAAGCAACCTCTTCTTTTACTCCACAATAACAACCCTTCTATTCAAGTTAGACCAACTTCCCTTCTGGCTTTCCACTATACTATTCTCAGGGAGGCATTTGCAAAGATTCCTTTAGAACCTCTAGTCCCACTTCATCTCTCTATCTGTAGCCTACCCATCCTTCAAAGTCTAACTAAAAGCACACTTCCTCCAGGAATCTTTTCCCAGATGACTATAGCCTCTACCAATTCTCTAACTTCTTTTGTACTTATTCTCCCAATCATATCATTAACTTTATTAGACTGTTCCATTTTAATTATTTGTACCACACGATTCAAAATATTTAATAACAACATTTAAGTGCCTATAAGGTGCTAGTCACTAAGAAGTTACAAAATTTAGAGAAAACTGTCTGCCCTCATGGAGTTTACCCTCTTGAATAAATCTATAATACATAATATAACAGTTAAATAGCAAAAAAAAAGTGTTATATGGGGTACAAAGTGGGGATGTCATTACCAACTGGGCAGGCTCAAGGAAAATTTCATGGAAGAGGTGGCATTTAAGTTGTGCTTTAGAGTCAGTAAGTGTGAAGACGGGTAGAAAGTAGTATAAGCAGAGTAAAGGGGTAGAGGAAGAAATGGAGTGTTGAGCAGTTTGACTAGAGAATATGGTAGATAGAATGAGGCTGGAAAGTAAAGGTGGAGCCAGACTATGGGAACCCTGAATACAAGGCAACTTGTATTGTCCTGTTTTTAAATGATTCCTTAAGTATATGTCTTATCCCTGCTATTAAATCAAAAGCTCTTTGTGAGCAAGAACGTTGTCTAATGTCTTTTTTTATATTCTCCATCAGGCCTAGAATAGGCATTCAATCAATACTTGTAAATTCAATTCAATAAACATTTATTATGACTGATTCAATTTCATTTTCACAAGAAATACAATGTTAGAAATGAAATAACTTGTATCCTTTGTACAAGGAGGTAGGATTTTTAAATTCAAAGACAACAAAAGAGATAACGCTTTGGTTGGAATGAAATCTCTTTCTAAAGGTACAAAGACATGGCAGGTATGTTGGAACACCCTGTAAATTCCCACAGGAAGGAGAATTTTTTGCATTTAGAATGGGAAGAATTGAATGTGAGTTCCAGTTCTTCCACTTACTTGCAAAGTCATCTAACCTCTCTGAGTTTCAGAAAGGTAAATGTAAAATTACAATATTTACACTTACCTACTCCATGGGGTTGTGAGAATTAAATGAAAAAAGACATAGAAAACACTATTATAATCATATAGTATTAATAAAAATTACCATGTAGTCTGGTTTGTCCACTTCCATCATCCTTGGCGACCATCAGCATTAGTTTGTAATCCTCAAAGTATGCAAGGGTTTCATTGGAGGATTTCCATTCCAACATTAGGGAGCTGAAGTTATCAAATTTTCTTCGGTGCTGGTCAAACACTGCCAGTTCAAGGATAGTGTTCCTCAGGCTTGACACAGGAATCTGAGTTCAAACACAACAGTCCCTGGTGTTATGGTAGGAACCAAATTTTTAATAAATTATTTTATACTCTGGTCACTTTGTTAAAGTTAAATCATTATATTAATAATCTCTCTAGATACTCAGGTATCTGAGAGAGATGGGACTGACCACTGTATCACTATACTTTATTTACTTATTTATTTGTTGCCTTTTTGCAGGGGTGAAGGCAGGGCAATTGGGGTTAAGTGACTTGCCTAAGGTCACATGGCTAGTAAATGTTGAGTATCTGAGGCTGGATTTGAACATAGGTCCTCCTGACTCCAGGGCTGGTGCTCTATTCACTGCACCACCTAGCTCCCCTATACTTTAAAAACATCTTCTATTTCCTGATAGTTTTTATTTTTCTATTACTCTAATTTCCTAACATATTCCTCCTTTTCTCTTTCCCTAATGGGTCATCCCTTAACACAAAGCATCAAAAAGAAAAAAAAAGCAGTTTAGCAAAATCAACCAAAACATTGTGTTTGAAAGCATACGTGTAATATTCCATACTTCATAATCCTAGTCCTCCACATCTGCAAAGAGGGGAAGAAGATGCATTCTCCAGGGTCAAGTCTTGTTATTATAATTAATGACACAATGTTCAGTTTAATTTCTTTTCTTTCCATTTACATATAGTTGCAGTCATTGTATATATTATTTTCCTGGCTCTGATTACTTCACTATTTAAGCTGAATAAGTCTTCGCATGCTTCTTGGAATTAATCAGATTCATTATTTCTTATAGCACAGAACTGTTCCATTCCAATGATACATTCATGTATCATAATTTTGCTTTCCAAAGTGCACTGCAGATTACGTAACAAAAATCTTTCATTTTGGTTCTGCACGAATGATGGACTCCCCTGCCACCATCAGCCCTGCCTCCTGCTTTTCCTCTTCTGGACCAATACATGGGACCTTCATAATTTTCCAGTCTCTAGGGAAGGGTAGCGGCAAGCACCCCAGTGTCTCCAGGGTGCCTGCTCACACAGGTTCTTGGATCTGCTTTGTTAAAGGAAAGCAACTCAAAATGGGTTAAACAAGCTTACTTTAATCAGTCAGACATATATCGTTTACCTTGTTCAGGGGAAAAAGGTCAGCACCCCAAACTTCAAAATATACAGACAGAATTATCAAGACATTAACAGATCAAGTAGACAGCTTTCCAAACTGTCCAACCATTACATCCACACCCAGTCAACATCTGGGTTTCCAAATCTGGGTTTTTCAAAGCCGGGGGACTCTCAACAACAGCTTCCCAGAATTCAGATCAAATCACAGAACACTTCTCAAAGTGAGTCCCAAAACAAAGCTACACATCAGGGCTTATATAGCCTTCTCCTGGCTCAGAGAATGTAACAACCTTATTGACTCACTGGCCAATCAAGAAGTATCTACTGAAAAACAAGCCTCACTCCCCAGGCTTCAGGTGCATTTTAGCCTAGGGGCAGGGAAGATCTTCCAAATTTGCATTCCCATTACAGGAAGTTAATCTGTTTGGCTTTGGAACTCCTGCCCTGAGACTGAGCCATCTTGATTGGTGAGTGACTCACTGAGTGAATACAAACTTACCTAGCCCACTATACCCAGTCAGCCTCAGACCAGACATAACACTTCATACTCCAAATAGGCAATTTTGCTGTCAGTCTTGCTACTGTGCATGTATACAGCCCACTCCTTTGCCCCTTCCATCTCTTGTTCTATGCAGAGTAATCAAATCAAACACTACCACTGCTTCTAGAGGATGTCAAATGAATGCCCTTTGGATCAACTCATCATGTATGACTTCCCAGACCAAAATTCTCTTCCTTCCATCACTCTCTTATATATGTTTTTTTCTCCATTATAATATAAGCTCCTTGAGAGCAGCGACTTCTCACTTTTTATATCTTCATGGTTAGCATAATGCCTGGTACATAGTAAGCACTTAATAAATACTCATTTATTAATTCTCAGCATGCAATATTTTATGCACCTTATTTTTTTGTGCCCTTTAAAGTACAGAATTAAAATGTCTGCTTTTTTCAGTTAATAAACATGTATTTTCTCTCCATTCCACCTCCCTCTTTTCCCAGGGTTGGGGGGGGTAAAGAAGAAAAACAAAACCTTTTAACAAATATGCATAGTGAAGCAAAACAATTACCATACAAGACATCTGAAAATGTGTCTCTGCCTATTTAGTCCATCATATCTCTGTCAATAGATGGGTAGTGTTCATCATGAGTTTTCTGGAATCATGTTAGTTATTACAATGATCAGAGTTCTTAAGTATTTTAAAGTTGTTTATTTTTACAATGTTATTGTTATATAAATTTTTAACATACAGAATTAGCCAGGAGAGGCTACGTGGTACAGTGAATAGGGTCTATTCTTTTCCACAGCTGGCTTGCTTCTCTACTGCTAGCAGTAGAGAATTCCTAAAAGTTGCTTCCTCCCTCAAGTAATGGTCTCTTTGTAGCCATGCCTCTCTGGAATTTGTCTCTGTTTCCTCAATTATGCCTTGAGTTTTCTCTTAAATTAAATTTTTATCCAATTAATAAGCATTTATTTTTTTCATCTTCCCATCTACCACACCCTCCTTTTGTGAAGGAAAAGAAAAACAAAATCGTTGTAATAAATATGTATAATCAAGCAAAACAAATACCTACATTGTCTATGTCCAAAAACGTATATTTTATTTTGTGTAATTTTGAGTCTATCACTTCACCTTTCAGATGGTAGATAGAAAGCTTCATCACTGATCCTCTGGAATTACATTTGGGCATTGTGTTGATTAGAGATCTTAAGTCTTTCAAAACTGTTTTTGCAATGTTGTTATTGTATAAAGTGTTCTCTGATTTCTCCTCTCTTCATTCTACATCAGTTCATGTAGAATGTTTTCCTGAAACTATCCCTTTTGTCATTTCTTACAGCACAATATGTACCATAATTGTTTAAGCTACTTCCCAGTTGATAGGTACTCCCTTAGTTTCCATTTTTTTTCCCCCAGTACAAAATATATTTTGTATATATGGCTTTTTCCTTTTTTTTTTTTTTTAAATCTCTTTGGTATAAAGGCCCTGTAGTTTGAATTTTCTCTTGAACTATAGGACTCTCTGCTTTGCTTCTACATGCTGTGACTGACAGAAAGTAGGAAGAAAAAGCAATCTCTTCTTCCTCCATGCAAAGGTTGGTGGGAGAGAGTGGGTGGGGAATCTCACTCCACAAGCAGCTTCTGTCTCACAATCTTTTCCACTCTCCATATGCTGAAATTCTTCTAGGGTATAGATATTTAAATTCTTCAGGGGTTCTGCTAATTTGTTTAGACAATTCTAATGGTCCCTATAAGACTCAATCAGAGTGATATTCACATCTCTATTCACTCACACTTATAACCTTATCAGGTATAACTACACTCTATCAACTAAATTGAGGGGAGATTGGCATCAGATTCCAAACCCACTTGTATAATCAAAAGTTAGATGACTGTGCAATGATAGAGTAGAAACACACATGTTGCTTGGTATGGCAAATTCTATAATTGTTAGATAATATAATGAGCAGTATATAAACTCCTTGTTGAGAAAATCAAATTGATATTGTCTCCATTCGGTAACTGATTCTGTATCACTGCCAACATTTTGTTTATTGCCTTTGGTCTTTGAGTTAGGTCTTAGGTCTTTGAGTTAAGTTCACAAGTTCATAAGTTTAACTTTCATTTCTGAGTTAAGTATAGAAGTTCAGTTTTCCTGCTAATCACTGTTCTATTCTTGTGTTAAAGAAATCTGCTATCCTTGAAGGATGTAGGTGGATGTCAGGAGTCTGTCATCTCTGCAACATCTATGCTGTTCTTCAAGAAAGTCTGGTCTCTTACCATTGTGACACTAACTAGCCAGGCAAGTGCATATCACCAATGAGCTTGTGACAGTGACAAGATGGAAGGAGGGGTTGTTGCTAACCCAGCATTCCAAATTTCCAAACGATCATACTGGCCCCCTCATCTATAATGCTTCTGACTTTGTAACCAACCATATTGTTTTCCCCACCTATGCTGCCCTCTAGTTTTTGGATGGTCCTGCTTTTATCTATAAAGATGATCTGTCTGCCCTCATTCGGGGTTTTTGGTTTGCTGAGGAGCTAAAGATCCCTTTTATTGGTAACTGCTAGCCTTACCAATAAATTGAAGATGTGTCTCAATTTACCTTAATTTCAATTGTGACATAGTTTTCAAAGTTGAAATAAAATGAAACCTACATCTTGGAACTGTTAACCCATATATACTAAAGGATAGCAGTACTGAGTTAGACTTAAACATAATCTGGACTCACCAGTTGTTTGTTGTGCTGTGGCAGTGGGCATGGCTGGGCACCTGTAGGCACTCTATATACTGGAGTTACAGACATGCTGGCAGGGTGGGCACAAATGAAACGTACTTGTACCCTCTCCACAGCAGGGCTGGGGTTCAGGACACCTGGATGATTTCCAATGCGGAATGTCAGCACCTTTGATATCAATACAAAAAGATGGTTAGTTATAATAGGGAAGCATTTCATGCCAGATACACACCAGATAGAAAACAGTATAAATAACTCAAATATCAGCTTAATCAGAGGAATTAATTGCCATTTAGACATTATATACAGACAAATCCTTTGGAAATGTTATAGCTCTCAAATGTCTGCACTAATAGGAGGTAGGAACATTATTAATTGATAGAGAATTTTAAAAACATATGTAAAATATAACATAATATATATATATATTACATATAAAATATATGTATGTTTTGCCAAATCTTCCCTCTACTAAAACTTTTATCACAGCTACTTGCAAAGAATAAAATTAATTTGTATTTCATCTTTCCCTGGTGAAGGTACTAATGAACTGCAGAAGGTGAGGAGAGCAAAGGAGAAGCTAAAGGGTTTCACACTGGATAATCAACCCATTGAATATATAGTCAAGTTAATTAGAGATGTTATAGACTCAAGCTGTTTTAGCTCAGCTGGTTGGAGCGTGATGTTAATGAAGCCAAAGTGTTGGGTGTGATCCTAGCATAGTAGTTAACTATGTTCTATTTTAGAGTCACAGACTGAATCCTTAACTGTGGGTAGTTAACTCTGTGGCAAATATTTGCCACTAAACATAAGGTAGGAGAGGGTGGATGGCTCAATGATCCAACACTACTACTAGAAAAGTAACTCAAAGCATATATTTTCATTGATAATGGACAGTAATATCATTTTTGTATATAAAGGACAGCCTTATTATCATAGTTAACCCAAACCCTTTGACAGAACTTCTAAAATATAAAATAAGGGCTGTTCTTCCGAACTGCTTGTTCTTAATGACCATTTTCCTACTTGTTCTCCTAATTCCTGGCACAGTATCCGGTAGATATATTGGTTCTGTTTTCTCTTTGCTGGTAGCCGGACTTGTGATACACTGATCTTCAATTCATTCTCCACACTCAGCTCCAAAAAGAATCGTGAAGGCTCCAAAATCCAAGGCCCAGGTCCCCCTTCAAACACCATCTCCTTCACGGACTGCCAGGTCACCAGTGCCACCTCCACAGGATTCACAGCCTGAAGACATGGAAAGGAGTTAACCAATGGCTGGCTGGGAAAGCTGGTGTCAATCATGGTCCCTAGGCCAAGAGGAGTGAGAAATAACTTCTGCCCTTCCTATCTTGGGACAACTGTCAAGGAAAGAGTCCATCTACCTGCCCTCCCCCATTTTAATAAATGGTTTTTCTCTATTTTATGCTGATTTTCAACATAAGACCCTTACTCACTTATATGTTTTCATAGTATCTAGTGAACCTTTTCTATTTGGGCCAGAAGAATGGGACCAGAAGAAAGTGAAAATAACTTTTCAGAAAATTTATTGTGTTTTTTATTTTTTGGAGGGGCAATTGGGGTTAAGTAACTTGCCTAAGGTCACAAGGCTAGTAAGTATTAAGTGTGTGAGGCCGGATTTGAACTCAGGTCCTCCTGACTCCAGGGCTAGTACTCTATTCACTGTGCCACCTAGCCACCCCTCAGAAAATTTAGAAAAAATTTCAGCATTTTTTAGATAAGGTTAAAAATGAAGCATCTAAATGAGATAGGAAATGATACTGGACTCAAAACATTTTCCTAAAAGATCCTTATGCATATACTGGGCCCCTTGCCTAAAATTCATATTTTCATTTTTCTAGCCTATCCAAGTCTTACCCATCATTCAAGGTCTACCTCAATTTCCATCTTCTTTATGAAGGCATTCCCTTTAACTTAACCCACAACCATTTTTAACACTTATTATCTCTAACATTCATTTTGGCACTTAATCATTTCATGTGATATAAACACATCAAATGTACATAACCTTATCTCTTCCACTTGATTTGTGAGTTCAAGGGCAGGAACTATATTTCATATTTCCTTCGTAACTCTACATAGCACAGTGCTCTATGAACACAGTAAATGCTCAACAAAAACCTACTGGATATTACTTGATACGCTATCTCTTTTCAAAGAACAACCATTCCCCCCCACTAAAAAGATAGTAATAACAATATCTTATATTTATGCAGTAATTCAAACTAGAGCAACATGTTTTTCACATTTTATTTGCTCATTTAAATTTCATAGCAAGTCTGTATATAGGCAAGGGAGATATTATCATCCCCATTAAAAAAAAAATTTTTTTTTAAAGCAATCAGGGTTAAGTAACTTGCTCAAGGTTACACGGCCAGTTATTTCTGGGTGTGGTGCTGAGTATCTGAGCCTGGATTTGATCCAGGTCATCCTGACACTGGAGCCGGTGCTCTTACTCGCTGAGCCACCTGGCCGCCCCTAATCCCCATATTTTTAATAGCTAAGGAAACTAAGAAAGGTTAAATGATTTGCCCACGTAGCTAGGGCAGAGCTGGCAGAGTTCAGATCTTCTGACTCATAATCTAGTGTTTTTCCTACTATACCATGCTGTCTCTGCAAAAACAAACAAACAAACAAAAAACAACAAAAAACCTGCCTTCTTGGAGGCATGAACTGAGATGTATGTTGCCTATTGTGCTAAAAAGGCATATAACTGAAAGAAGCAGGGGCAAGAAAAGAAAAAATGGTTAAAATATTTACCATTAAGGGTATTTTCTTTCTTCTAAGAGCATAAACCATATCAATTTACTGTATAAACACATAATGGACAGGTTCCAAAATGAAGTTTGAAATAATCACAATGAAAACTTAAGGTTTCTGGGCTCTATATAGATCATCATAACCATCTTATAGCATTCTTATTTCAGTTGGCATAATAATGTGCTGATATTTTACATGTAAATAAAACAGACATAATAACCCCTTTCCCTACGAAGATTATCACCTACAATAGGAAACACAGAAGGGCACATAGAAAACTATACAATAAACCTAGAAATGTCACAACAGTGAGAACAAATATATCAAAGTAAATTCACATTAGGCAAAGAGTTTAATATGCACTGCTCATGCATCAAAGGAGTGTGTGGGTATCATATAGGCATACATAGACCCTCTTTGACAAACACCTTGGACTAGCAGCAAGAGGAGTAATGAAGTCTATTTAGCATTCATATTTTAATAACAAGGCAAATCACTTTAAAAATGTTAATAGTTTAACATTTCTTTCACCATTACACCAATGTTAGCTTCTTCCTTGTAACTGCTTCCTTTCTCAAACTTCCATGAAGTCAGGATCTGGCAGTACTTACCAAGCAATGGCTTACAAACTTGTCAGTTTTAACTTCTGACTTGAATAAAATATAGAACAAGTAAGCTAGACTCTGCAATCTCATTTCTCAACAGTGTTTTATCAAAATGGAATACAATGCTCATCAACAAAAAAGAACCAACTCTCATTTCCCAGAAGGTCTGTGAACATGAGGCAGAAGAAAATCGACTTCCCACTCTCATGTAGGAAGAACTCCCTAAGAATGTATGCTAATTATTGCTGGTATATTTCAAAGGTACTCTTAAATAACTCCCTGACTTATGTTTGATGATATAATTGTGGTTCCAAGTGGAATCTAAATGTGAGAAATTCATAGGACAAAGAAATGACTGATCTGAAAGCCTGGAATACACAAAAAGTAAAGACTCTTTGTGTCCCATGGGAATAACTTCTGGCCCCTTCCTTGGTGGAACATCTCACCTTAAGTGGTTCATAAGCAGCAAATGTGGCACTGCTCTCAAAGTATTCTTCATGCACAATCACACTCACTGTCACTAGGGTGTGGCCCAAGGTCTTGGCTGCTATGTGGGTACTAGAACAGAACACTGGTCCTGATTTTTGGGTACCTGTGGATCAAAAGACATTATCAGAATGAAGTAAATAAGCATGAATATACATAGGTCCAGGGACTGGGAAAATCAAGAAAATTAATAATTTAATAGACATTAAAAATAACTCATCTTAGACACTGACTCAGCACTATCTGATGTGTCATACTTATGACACTGGTCAGTGTAGATAACAAACAAAATATTTAACCACGGGGAGGCCAGGTGGCGCAGTGAATAGAGCACTGGCCCTGAAGTCAGGAGGACCTGAGTTCAAATCCACCTTTAGTCACTTAACACAAAACTAGCCATGTGACCTTGGGCAAGTCACAAACCCCAATTGCCCTACCTTCCCCCTCCAAAAGGCAAAGAAAAATAAAATTAACCAGTTAACAAGTTATAAACATGTGGCTTAAAGGAAAAAGGATTAGCCAGGGAAATAGAAGAACTGGGTTCTGGGTGCAGTGGCTCAACATGAAACCCTGGATAAGTCATTTAATCTCTGTTTCCCTACCTATAAAAGAATATTGAGAAATATCATTGTAATTTCTTCTTTCTGACCTCCTGGTTATAGGAAAGACACAAACAAGAAATCTTGTTTCCTTACCTTCTTTGAGAAGAGTAAAGACCCCTTGCTTATCCATGCTTACATCCAGAGATAAGAGAGAGCAGTCTGTGAATGCCATGGCACCCCCAGTCTCCTTGTTTATGTGGTACATGGCAATAGGAATCTCTATAACTTGGCCAATCTCCACATCGGCATGAAAGGGTAAGAGTTTCATTTTGTTCAGCTTCAGAACATACACCTGGAAGGAAAAATGGTCATGAAATGAAAGCCAAGCAAGCGAAGAAAGCTCTTGGAAAGGTAAGAGAATGAATTTTCTTAGAACAGGAAGATCTGCAAGTAGGACAGACTTAAAAAAAGAACAAGCAATTCTATTCCCAAGTCTAGAAAACTCAACTCTGTGTTTCTTTAGCCTTCTAACCACAGAAATAGCCATTCAGCTGATGTCAGTCACAAACTGGCTAGGATTATGTGACTGTTTCTCATAAATTTCCCTTACTTTCAGTCACTATGCAAATTAGAGGATGGGAGACAAATTCTGGATGGGGGTGGGACAGGGCAAGAGTATAAGGGGGAAGAAAGGTATCCTGGAGGATAGACATGTAATCTGGGACCTGATGGATGGTTAAGATTTCATCTCAAGTGAAAGGACCGACCCTGAAGTCAGGAGGGCCTTTATTCAAATCCGGCCTCAGATACTTAACACTTAATAGCCATGTGACCTTGGGCAAGTCACTTAACCCCAATTGCCCTGCCCTCCCCACTCGAAAAAGCAAAAAAAAAAAAAACCCACAAGCAAACAAAAAAGCATTTCAACAAGTGAGATGTAAGGAGAAGATATTCCAAAAAGAGTGAATAGCATGAACAAAGGAAGGAAGGTAGGAGAATTATGTACAAAGAAAGCTGAGTAGCTCAGTTCAATTAGAGAAAAGGGTAAGGAGAATAGGAAGAGATAAAGCTATGGGAGGGCTGAGTGTGAAATGTATTTGGTAGGCTAAGGGGAATTAATGAAGGCTTGCTGAGTAAAGTGGGTTAGCATGTTCAAAGTAGTATTGCAAAATCAAGCTTGGCAGGGATGATCAGAACAGGTTGGGGACATGAGGAAAGAAATGATTATAGGACTAGATTAAGGAATGAAGAAAAGAGTGAGGGGAGAACAAAAAGTGTTAAAGGCAAAATTTTCCCATGTGTTAACTAGAATAGTAGGGACCCAACTAGACAAACTTTGCTTAGGTCTCTAGCTGCGTTTTCTACTTTGTGCTTCCTCCCTGAGCAACTGATTTAATATAGATCTCAAGGTAGATGTGTCCAGGCTTGGAGATGACCTTATGAACTAGAGTAATTCAGTGGACCTGAGTCCTTTTAATTGGGGATGATTGGCAGCAAGGAGAGGAGTCTCCCTTGAAGAAGATGACCACAACAAGAGGATGAGCCCAATTGGGTCATTTTTACCAAAACATGGAACTTTGAGGAACATAGTGCCAGACTGATGTGCAATGTAAAATGCCAGCAGTCGAGTAAATTGCTTCATGTTAGATAGTTTCAAGTATTAACCTATAGGCACAGCAGAGCAGTAGTTAGTATTGCCACTTGTTCATATTTGTTTCTGTCAAGTGTGAGTTCGTGTTTAATATTTCTTTTGTATATAGGAAATAAATAAATACCTATCCCATAAGTGATTTATACTCTATAACAAGTATCTTTTTAGTTTCTCCCTCTTGGGGAGACCTAGATATGCACAAATGCCTAATTCTTAAGTTTTCCCCACGTTGCCAAGGTAGGGGAACATACTGAGACAAAGGATGTGAGAAAAGGAGGCTGACTTCTTTTCTACATAGTCAGGTTCCCTTAGGAATAAACATGGTCTGAACAACATACATGAGTCTAGAGCAAATAAGTTCCTTATTGAGGAAGGGAGTAGACACAATGTCTCAACCCCTTCACCCAGCAGCAATTCATTAATGTTAAGACTTTTATTCACTTATAAAAAGCAGTTGTTTTATCCACTCATGAAAAACTATAAAATGTTAAATATATAATAATAGGATAATAATTTGTCCTAGGACCATTTCTATCTAAATCTCATTGAAAAATATAAGAATGAATGAGATGATAATAAAATAATTTGGAATAAATGCCAAGTAAAGTTTGTGCACCAAAATATAATGAATGACAGATATTTACATCAAGAGAAGCAATAAACACCAGCTTCTTTGTAAAACTAGAAAGTAGCAAGCCAGGATAAGATGCACAATTATTGGTTCAGTGTAAATTGGCACATTATTTACCTAGCAAAGCATTTTATCAGCTTCCTCTTTGACCCAAACCTGAGCCAACTTTTCTTTTTTTTTTAACAAAATTTTATTTTTTCCAATTACATGTAAAAATTTTAAAAATTCATTTTTACAAAATTTTGAGTTCCAAATTTTCTCCCTTCCTCCTCCTCCTTCCCCTCCCTAAGTCAGTAAGCAATTTAATATAGGTTATATATGTGCAATCATGTAGAATGTATTTCCACATTAGTCTTGTTGTGAAAGAAGAAACAGAACAAAAGAGAAAAAAATACCTTCAAATCCGGACTCAGACACTTAACACTTACTAGCTGTATGACCTTGGGCAAGTCACTTAACCCCAATTGCCCTGCCTTCCAGCAAAAAAAAAAAAGAAAGGAAAAAAAGGAAATGAGGCCTTTATCAGAGATACTGGCTGTAAAAATTGTTTCCCAGCTCTCTGCTCTCCTTCTAATCTTGGTTGCATGGGCTTTGTGCAAAAAAATTTTAACATACTATAATAAAAATTATTCATTTTATATCTCATAATTCTATCTTTTGTTTTGTCATAAATTCTTTCCTTCCCCATAGATCTGATACATAAATTATTCCTTGCTCTCCTAAATTATTTATGCCATCATCCTTTATGCCTAAATCATGTATCCATTTTGACCTTATCTTGGTATGTGGTGTAAGATGTTATTGGTCTACACCTAGTTTCTGCCATACTGGTTTTTTTTTTAAAGCAATCAGGGTTAAGTAACTTGCTCAAGGTTACATGGCCAGTTATTTCTGGGTGTGGTGCTGAGTATCTGAGCCCAGATTTGATCCGGGTCATCCTGACACTGGAGCTGGTGCTCTTACTCGCAGAGCCACCTGGCCGCCCCTTCTGCCATACTGTTTTACAGTTTTCTCAGTAGTTTTTGTCAAATAGTGAGTTCTTAACCTAGAAGCTGGGGTCTTTGGGTTTATCAAACACTAGATTATTATGGCTGTTTAGTACTCTATCTTGTGTACCTAATCTATTCCACTGATCTACCACTTTATTTTTCAGCCAGTACAAGACAGTCTTGATGATTGTCACTTTATAATATAGACTGAGATGTGTTGAGCCATATTCCTTTCTTTTCTTTTTTATTAATTCTCTTGATATTTTTGACATTTTGCTCTTCTAGGTGAATTTTATTAAGATTTTTTTCTATCTCTGTAAAATATTTTTTTGGACAGTTTAATTGGTATGACACTAAATAAGTAAATCAATTTAGGTAGAATTGTCATTTTTATTATACTGGCTTGGCCTACCCATAAGCTAATGATATTTTCCCAACTGTTTAGATTTGACTTTATTTGCAGGAGAAATGTTTTATAATTGTGTTCATATAGTTTCTGGGTTTGTCTTGGCAGGAAGACTCCTAGGTATTTTATATTGTCTATAGTTATTTTAAATGTAACTTCCCTTTCTATTTCTTGCTACTGAGCTTTGTTCTGCTGACGATTTATGTGGGCTTATTTTATATCTCACAACTCTGCTAAAATTGTTAATTATTTCAAGTAGCTTTTTAGTCGATTCTCTAATACCATCATAACATCTGCAAAGAGTCATGGTTTTGTCTCCTCATTGCCTGTTTGAATTCTTTCTATTTCTTTTTCTTCTCTTACTGCTAAAGCTATTTCTAAAAAATATTGAATCAATGGTAATAATGGGCATCTTTGTTTCACCTCTGATCTTAGTGGGAAGGCTTATGCCCATTACAGATAATGCTCGTAAGACTCCTTAGCCTATTTTCCAAATAGTTTATATAGCAGTGGAATGAGCTGTTCTTAAACTATTTGGTAGAATTCACTTGTAAATCTCTCTAGCCCTGGGGATTTTTTCTTAGGGAGTTCAATGATGGCTTGTACAATTTCTTTTTCTAAAATGCCATTAAGTATTCTATTTCTTCTACTAATTTGGCCAATTTATATTTTTGTAAATAGTCATCCATTTCACTTAGATTGTCAGAGTTATTGGCATGCAATTGGGCAAAATAGCTCCTAATTACTGCTTTAATTTCCTCTTCATTGGTGGTGACTTCACATTTTCATTTTGATACTGATCATTTTTGATACTGTCAGTTTGGTTTTCTTTTTGATCAAATTAACCAGTGGTTTATCTATTTTACTGGTTTTTTCGTAGAACCAGCTCTTAGTTTTATTAATTAGATCGATGGTTTTCTTACTTTCAATTTTATTAATCTCTCATTTGATTTTCAGGATTTCCACTTGGTGTTTAATTGGGGATTTAAATTTGTTCATTTTCTAGCTTTTTTAGTTGCATGCCCAATTTATTGATCTGCTCTTTTTCCACTTTATGGATATAAGCATTTAGAGACATAAGATTTCCCTTTAAAGTATTGCTTTGGCTGCACCCCTTAAATTTTGTCACATTGTATCATTATCATCATTCTCTTTATTTATTTATTTATCTATCTATCTATTTATTTATTTATTTTCCAGACCGAGGCTTTTATTTATTTATTTCTTGCATTTAAAATATTCTTCGATGACATCTTTGGCCTGAGATTCCTTGCCATAGTCCTTAACAACAACGCAACTGCAGCCAACCACTTTACGGGGCTTTACCTCTCTGTCAATTTTACAGAGGCCTACCCATTCACCCAGCTTCTTGTTGTCATCAACCTTGATCAAGTTGATTTGATGCTCAGCACATAGGGCCTCAACCAACTTTACATACATAGGTTCATCACAGTTGGAAGCAAGTACACAAAGATGGGCTTGGCGTTTGTCCAAGGCTTTGGCAGCTTCATGAATTCCATGAGCTAGGTCATTGTGGATGAGTGCGGTCTTCAGCACTTCTTGTAGAGTGGTGTTAACATCCATTACACCTCCAGGAGCAATGCCTTCCTCAGCCATGGCAGCAGTTCATGGGTGAAGCTAAATCTTGAAAGCACCCGGGAGCCTCTGCCTCCTGCTCAACTCAGCGGTGACAGGGAAAGAGCATCATCATTCTCTTTAACAAAATTGATTGTTTCTATTGTAGCTCTAAAATTTGTTTAGGGAGTCATATTTTATAGATATTGGAGGTGGTTAGTGAGGGAGCTCAGCCTGCCGATACACTTAGTATTGATATTACTTTGTTGCCGATGTTACCTTTTAGCCAGATGTAGTTTTCCTTTCTTGTCTCTTTTAAATAGATCTATTTTTGCTTTTGCTTTCTCTGAAATCATGAAAGCTACCCCTGCTTTTCCTACTTCAGTTGGAGCATAATATACTCTGTTCCAGCCTTTTACCTTTACTCTGTGTATCTCTCTGCTTCAAAAGTGTTTCTTATAAACAAAATATTATAGGTCTCTTGTTTTAATCCATTCTGCTATCCACTTCCATTTTATGGGAGTTCATCCCATTCACAATCACAGTTATGATTACTAACTGTGCATTTCCCTCCATCCTATTTTCCCATTTATACTTTTCTCTCTCTCTCCCCTTTTACCCTGTCACTCATCAGTGTTTTACTTCTAACCACCACCTCCCTCAATCTGTTCTCCTTTCTATCAGTCTTCCTACCATTTCCCTATAGAGTAAGATAGAGTTCTATACCCAACTGAGTGTGTATGTCTCTTTGAGCCAAATCTGATGAGAGTAATGTTCAAACAATCCTTACCTCCACTCCCTTTCCTCCACAGTTAATGGGTTTTTATATCACACCTCATGTGATCTAATTAACCCCATTCTGCCTTTCCCTCTCTTCTTCTCCCAGTGTAATCCTTTCTAACCTCTTAATTTTTTTATATCATCCCATTAAAATCAACTTATACTTGTACCCTCTATCTAAGAATACTCCTTCTAACTGCCCTAATAGGGATACAGTTCATAAGAGTTACAAGTTATCATCTTCTCATGCAGGGTTGTAAACAATTTAATCTTACTGAACAACTTATGTTTTTTCTTTCCTGTGTATGTTTTTATGCTTTTCTTGAGTCTTATATTTGAAAATCGAATTTTCTGTTCAGCTCCGTAAACTTTTCATGAGGGATATATGAAAGTCTCCTATTTCATTGAATGACTAGTTTCCCCTCCTGAAAAATTATGCTCTGTTTTGCTGGGTAATTGATTCTTGGTTGTAATCCAAGCTCTTTTGCCTGCTAGAATGAATACATATTCCAAGCCCTCTGATCCTTTAACACAGACACTGCTAAATCCTGTGTAATCCTGACTGTGATTCTTCCATATTTGAATTGCTTTGTTTTCTGACTGCTTGCAGTATTTTGTCCTTGACTTGAGAGTTCTGGAATTTGGCTTTAATATATCTAGGAGTTTTCATTTTAGCATCTTTTTCAGGAGGTGATCAATGGATTCTTTCAATTATCTTTTACCTTCTTGCTCTAGAATAGCAGGGTAGTTTTCTTTGATAACTTCCTGAAAGATGCAATCCAGGCTCTTTTTTTGATCATGGCTTTGAGGTACTCCAATACTTTTTTTTTTCCAAGTGCTTTATTAACTTCTGGTTTACATCATTCATTTCCACCAGATTTTGAGTTATAAATTTTCTCCCCGTTTTTCCCCTACCCAACACCACAAAATAGCAGTCCCACAGGATATCCCCTCCTCCAGTCTGCTCTCTCCCATATCTTCTCCCATACCCCCCTCAACTGTTCCAGTAGGGCATGGTGGATCTCTATGCCCTGGTGCCTGTATATCTTCTTTCCCAATTACATGTAAAATAGTATTAATAATAGTAAATATATATATATATATATATTTTAAGCATTTGATTTTAATACTTTGAATTCCAGATTCATTCCCTTCTTCCCCTGTCACCAACCCTTACTGGGAAGATAAGCAATTCAGTATAGGTTATACATGTGTAGTATGCAAAACATTTGCATAGTTGATATACTGTAAAAGACTGACTATATTTCCCTCCCTCCTATCCCACCTCCCACTTGTTCTATTTTCTACTTTGATCCTGTCCCTTTTCAAAAGTGGGTGCTTCCAACTTCCCTCCCCCCAGCCTGCTCTCCCTTCCATCATCCCCCCTCTCACATCCCCTTTCCCCCTACTCTCCTATAGGGTGAGATACTCTATTTAGTATGTATGTCATTACCTCCCTGAGCCAAATTCAATGAGAATAAGGTTGACCCATTCCCTTTTGCCTTCCTGTTTTCCCCCTCCATTGTAACCATTTTCCCTTGCCTCTTCTATGAGTTTACCCCATTCTGTCTCTCCCCATCTCCTCTCATTATATTCCCCTCTTACTTCTTAATTTCACCTTTTAAGTATCATCCCTTCCTATTAAATTGGTCCTGTGCCCTCTATCTATGTATACCTGTAAACATATATACACACATTCACATATATATCCATATACCCTCCTATACAGACATATATATATATTTATATTCCCTTCAACTATTTTCATACTGAGAAAAGTTTCATCAGTTACAATTATCATTTTTCCATGAAAGAATGTAAATAGTTCAACTTTGATAAGTTCCTTATGATTTTTTTCCCCTGTTTACCTTCTCATGCTTCTCTTGCTTCTTGTATCTGAATGTCAAATTTTCTATTCAACTCTGGTTTTTTCATCATGAATGCTTGAAAGTTCTCTATTCCACTGAATGACCATATTTTCTCCTGAAACATGATACTCAGTTTTGCTGGGTGGGTGATTCTTGGTTTTAATCCCAGCTCCTTTGACCTCCAGAATATCATACCGTGTTTCCCTGATAATAAGACACTGTCTTATTATTTTTTTGGACAGAAAAACACCAGAGGGCTTATTTTCAGGGGAGGGCTTATTTTAATGAACATTGACAGCAATTTTAATAAACAGGTAAATGTAAACAAAAAAATGTACCTTTATTCAATAATGAATTCAATAAAGAACAGGATGACGCGCTCACTGCTGCAGCTCTGATTGGATGCAGCTTGGAGCGTGGCATGCGTTTCACGGGGGGGGGGGGGGGGGGGCATACAGAGGGTACCGTAATGTAGTGTGTAGCGCAGGGGATCACCTTCACTACAGTAGCAATCTCAATAGGGCATATTTTTGGGGGAGGGCTTATTTTAGAGGAATCTTACACAGTAAGGGGAGGGCTTATTTTCGGGATAGGTCTTATTATCGGGGAAACACGGTATTCCAAGCCCTTCGATCTCTCAGTGTAGAAGAAGCTGCCAGACACTGAGTTATCCTGATTGTGTTTCTACAATATTCGAATTGTTTCTTCCTGGCTGCTTGTAATATTCTCTCCTTGAGCTAAGAATTTCAGAACCTGACTATAATACTACCAGGAATTTTCTTTTTGGGATCTATTTGAGGAGGTGATCGGTGGTTTCTTTCAACTTCAATTTTGCCCTCTGGTTCTAAAATATCAGGGCAGTTTTCCTTGAGAATTTCTTGGAGGATGATTTCTGGGGTTTTTTTGATCATGGCTTTCAGGTAGTCCAATAATTTTTAAACTATCTCTCCTGGATCTATTTTCCAGTTCAGTGGTTTTTCCAATGAGATATTTCACATTGCCTTCTATTCTAATTCTATTTCATTTGTTTGGATCTATTTAACAGCATCTTGATTTCTCATAAAGTCACTAGCTTCCATTTGCTCCAATCTAATTGTGAAGGAATTATTTTCCTCAGTGAGCTTTTGAGATTCTTCTTCTATCTGGCAAATTTGGCTTTTTAAAGCATTCCTCTCCTCATTGCCTTTTTGAGCCTCTTTTGCCATTTGAGTTAGTCTATTTTTTTAAGGTGTTATTTTCCTCAGTCAAGCTGTTAACTCCTATTTCATAATTTTCTTGCATCACTCTCATTTCTCTTCCCAATTTTCCCTCCACTTCTCTTATTTGCTTCTTAAGGTCCTCTATGGCCTGTATTTTTCTTTGAAGCTTTTGGTGCAGGAGTTCTGACTTCACTGTCTTCCTCCTGTTCCATGCTTTGATCCTTTTTGTCACCAAAATATGAGTATAAAGTTGGGTTATTCTGTTTATTTTGCTTCCTTTGCCTGCTCATATCACCACTCAATCACTTGACCCCTGGGCTTTTTACCACAGTAGGACTCTGCCACCAGACAGGGGAGCTTTGTACCAAATGCTGGGGTTTTATCAGCTGCTGAAGGTATTAGTTGGGTGCCCTCTCTGAAGTCTCCATGTGCTCTGGCAAGCTAGTCACACCCCAGGACCTCCATCCTAGACCAAAATCCAGTTCCAAGCAGGTTAAAGCAAGAGTGATTACCCCTCAGATTGGTTGCTTGGTCCCCCTACACTCTGCAGGCCAGGAGCTGAAGCTGCCACATGACAGCAGCTGCATGTTTTTGCCCTGGAGGCAAAGTCCAATCACACTCCCAACTACCAGATCCCAAAGTCCACACTGCACTGACTTCTCACTTTGTCCCTGGCATCTATGTGTTGATAATTCTGGAAATCGCCACCGCTACTGGTGATCTGAAGTCCCTCCAGCCAGTGGTTGCTCAGGCCTGCTCTGGGGCTAAAACCTCTGGCTTGCGGGGCTGGGCCCGGCTCCCAGAGTGCTGTGCTGGCCGATTCCTGCTGGCCTTCTGGGCTATCCTCAGCAGGAGGTTAGCTTCTCTGTGTCATTTTGTGGGTTCTATAGCTCCAAAATTTGTTCAGAGTCCCCATTTACATGAATTGGGGGAGGTGGAAGCCAGAGCCCCACAGAAGTCCTGTTTCTACTCTGCCATCTTGACTATGCCCCCTGTTATCTCCAATACTTCTTAAATTACCTCTCCTGGATCTATTTTCCAGGTCAATTGTTTCTCCAATGAAGTATTTTACATTTTCGTCTATTTTTTCATTCTTTTGATTTTGTTTGATTCTTGATGTCTCAGAGTCATTAGCATCCACTTGCCCAATTCTAATTTTTAAGGATTTATTTTCTTCAATTAATTTTTGTACTTGCTTTTCCATTTGGCCAATTTTACTTTTTAAGGACTTATTTTCTTCAGAAAATTTTTGTATATCTTCCATTTTTTGTGCTTCCTTTACCAAGATGCTGTCTCTTATTATTTAATTTTCTCTCATTTCTTTTTCCAATTTTTTTTCTACCTCTCTTATTTGATTTTTAAAATCTTGTTTGAGCTCTTACAGAATAATTTTTTGGGGCAGCGATAAATTCAAATTTCTCTTTGAGGCTTTGCAAGTAGGCAAAAGATAGTTCCTGCCTTCAAGAAGTTCACAATCCAGTGGAGAAAGACAATAAAAAGAAGCTGGGGTGGTGGTAGTGGTGGGGAGACCTTAACCTTAGCAAGATACCCTTGCTACTTTTTCTTTAACTACAAAAATCTGAAATAATGCCCTCCAGTAAATCCCTTTTCTACTTATCAAGGACCTATACACTTTCTAAGTTTAACAAGAAATTTCTAAATTCCCACAAAATGGTAAAAGGTGGCAATCAGACTTAAATCAGGAACTTCTAAATCTAATTAAAGTGATTGTCTGCCATTTATCCTGGAGCAGACTGAAAAGTTTAGGAAACTTTTTATCCAGGATTCATTAACATGTTAAGTTACCATTGTTTTGTTTGATGACTCAAAACAGTTAAATCAACTTTCACCAATGGACTAAGGAAATACTGACAAAATGGTCTTACTTACCTGGGTATTGTCTGTGCAAGCCACAATGAACATAAAGTTATCAAAGAGAAATCTATAGTTATATAAATCAAGAAACTTAATGACATCCTAAAGTGACAGTTCAATGGAAAGATTTTTAGAACAAATTATACACCTTCAAAATGCTAGTTAAAATGTACACTTTTGTTTTGCCTTTTTTTTTTTTGGAGGGCAATTGGGGTTAAGTGACTTGCCCAAGTTCACAGGGCTAGTTTTTGTGTTAAGTGTCTGAGGCTGGATTTGAACTCAGGTCCTCCTGACTCCAGGGCCACTCCTCTATTCACTGCGCCACCTAGCTGCCCCCAAAATGTACACTTTTGGAAAGGAAAAATGAATTATCACATTTTTTGAAAATATCCAAACAAAAACTCATACAAGTATAAATGAAAAGATAGGGCCTATCACTCCAAAATAGTACAAAAGAATGAGCAATGTTGTATCAAAGGGGAGGAAAAGTGATAGATATTTTCAGATCACATATGATAAGCAGCTAGAAAACTTACAAAATATTTCTGGAACAGATACCACTCTGTAAAGCAATAAATGAGGCTGACAGTAGTTATATGCTACTGGACCACTGATTAGACTTACTGAATGTAATTAATACTAGTTTACCAATTCATGGAGTCTATGAAGCAGATAATTATCTAAGAATATAGCCAAAAGGCTGGCCAGGGAAAACATTCTCATGAACCAACCAACATTATATTGACAAAGGAGCTTCAAACAAATGCTATCAAGCAGATTACAAGATCAAGTTGTTGTCAGATTTATTGATCCACACAGATTTTGCGAGGAAATGATAGAAACAACATACCAATGAAGATTGTATAGATTTAGGGTTTACCAAATATTTTAAAAGATGCAATCAAGTGGTCTTAATGGTACAGTAGAAACTCATGACCCTTTGTAAACAACAGACAACAAATCCATGTGCTACAAAACTTTGCACTGCAAATATAAATCCCAAATATCTTTGAGAGATCAACAAATAAACTCTATGGGAACCAGAGTAGTAGAAAGTGTCACAAATACTACCCCACTCCTATCCCATCTTACAGACATAACACTGACTCCAAAATATATATATATATGAATGATATTTTAAATAGATGTTGCCATACTAAATGTTTACAACTTCCAACTAAATGGAATTTAAAGTTTTAAAAGGAAGACTAGATTAGGCAATTAAGAGATCATTAGTAACTTTGGGGAGATTCATTGTATGATGAGGCTGAAAGCCAGACTACAAAGTAAAGAAGAAAGTGAGAGTAGGTTTTAAAAATGAATGTTAAAGGTTGTTTTTGCATGTAGCTGGGGGAAAATAAAGTACTAGATTAAAAAAGTGACTGAACTAAAAAAGAAGAAAGTGAGAGTAAGGGAAGTGAAAACACCTATTGTAGACTGCATTCCCAAGGAGTTTTACTCCAAAAAAGAGGTGAAAAATGGGATGATACTGAAGATGGATGGATCAAATAAGGGCTTTTTGAGCATGGGAGAGATGAGGGCAAGTTTGTAGGAAATTGGGAAGTAGTCAGTAGTAGGGAGAGACTGAAGATTAATGAGAGACTAGGGATGATTGAAGAAGCAATCTACTGGAGAAAAGGAGATGAAATGGGATCATTTGTGCTTGTAGAGCGATTAGTCTTGGCAAGAAGGGCCACCTCTTCAGGTGAAATGGATGAAGGAAGAGATAGTGGAGGAAGATGTCTATCTGATGTGAGAAGAGGAGGAAGGGAGAAGGAGCTCTCAGAGAACGGCCTTAATTTTTTTTTTTTCAAGTAAACATGAGGCAAAGTTTTCAGCTTGGGGGGGGGGGGAGGATCATGGGAGATTTGAGGGATGAAAAGGTTTGGGAAAAGTGTGATGATGTATGGATTAGGGAGGCATAAATGGATTGTTTTGCCATGGTGAGAAACCAGTTGAGATTATGCAATTTTTCAATGTACTCAATCAGAATGGTTTCATGATTTTTTCCAGTTTAGTTCAGCAACATGTGAATAGAAGCCAAGGTAGCAAATAGTGAGAATAATCCAAGGCTGAGGTTTGTAAGGGCAAAAATCTTTGATAAAAGACAGGGAGAAGGGACTCCAGAAAAGAAGGCACTGGAACATTGAGTTGTATCACCGAGTAGTCAAGATTGGGAATGGAGGAAAGAAATGTAGACAGGGCTGACATTATGGTCTGTCTGAGGGATGAGAGGATGAGAAGTGGTGGTGACGATGAAGAATTTAGAATGGAAAGACAGAGAAAGAGGTAGGAACAACAACAGATTTGGATCATATAAGAGAATTTTTTTTCATATAAGGGAATTTAAGAATTCATGAATATGAAAATGGAACAACTGTGACTGATAGCAAGATCAAGGTTATGACATATCTCTGTGTGTAGCTCAAGTAGTGGAGGAGTATACTGGTCATATGAAATGAGTAAGCTGAGGAACTAGGATGTTAGGGTATTTGAGGGAGTATCTATGTATATCGAAATATGTCTATGTATATAGAAATAAGTCCCATAGTATTAGGGTAAAAAGTGGGGCTGAGGGCAGACTGTGAGCCAGGAACTTGGTTGCCCCATAAACTGGCCTACTGGCTGTCTAGAACAAGAGAGTCTGTGTAGTATGGTGTATATTGTGGTGACAATGGAGATCTTGGACTAAATCCCAGACTCAGATAGCAGTCATACGGTCTTATGCAAAACAGGGATAATCATAACACAAAGATAAAGTTTGCTAATCAGGTGAGGCATAAAACAAGGCATGATCACCAAACATTGACCACTGCCCAGGAGGAGATTTGGTATAGAGTTTCAAACTAAAGGGAAATTTCCCTATAGCTGAGATCATCCTTTAGATGCTCCTACTTGCAGCTGACGTGGTGTTGACTGCACCAAACTTGGAAAAGCTGCAGAGCTCCCTGCGTCTACAACCAAGAGTCTGGCCTAACCAGACACATGGGAAAAATCAAATGGATAAAGAATGCCTGCTTTCTAGACCACAGGCTTTTGTTTTGTTTTTGCTGGAAAACTGTTTATTGTAGTTAGAGCAGGCTAGTTGGATATAGTTTAGAATATTCCAATTTTGTTGGTAACATCCACAGAATCATCCTGGGGCAAGTCAGACATAGATGTTCTTCTCTCTATCAGGCCAGATTAGTGGCGACCTTGGCCACACTGATGTTACCCAGTTTCTTTACCACCTGCTTGATCTGATGCTTGTTAGCTTTGACATTCATAATGAAGACCAGGAAGTTGTCCTCAATCTTCACAGTGGACTCTGTGGTCAAGGAAAACTTGATAATGGCATAGTGATCAAGCTTATTTCTCTTAGGGGTACTTTTCTGAGGGCATTTGGACTGTCTTTAAAGACCTAGTATCGTGGGTCAGTAGAAGGTGTGGGACATTTAGATCTTTTTGTGGCTATGTATACCTTTCTTAGGGTACCTAGGTGGTGCAATGGATAAGCCTGAAGTTAGGAATACTCATCTTCCTGAGTTCATATCTGGCCTCAGACACTAGCAGTGTGACCTTGTACAAGTCATGAAAACCTGTTTGCTTCAATTCCTCATCTATAAAATGATCTGGAGAAGTAAATGGCAAATCACTCCAGTATCTTTGCCAAGAAAACCCCAAATGGAGTCATGAAGAGTTAGATAAAATTGAAAGACAACAACACATCCTTCTTGGTTTTTCAGGCCCTTCACTTGACTTCTGTGTTGGAAAGACACTGCTTCCTTATTCAGTTTTAGCACCATCTTGGTGGAAAAGCTAGACCAACAGTTTTATGACCTGATATACGTGAACTTGTTTTTTAAAAAAATATTTTGATAATTTTATTTCAATATAATTGGTTTCCTTTGTAATTACATATATTTTATTCACACATATAAAAACATTATTCTGAGAAGAGATCTATGCCACAAAAATGGTTGAAAATGCCTGGTCTTAAGGCAGCTAGGTAGCACAGTGAATAGAGCACTGGCCCTGGAATCAGGAGGACCTGAGTTCAAATGCAGCCTCAGACACTTAACCCTTACTAACCGTGTGACCTTGGGAAAGTCATTTAACCCCAATTGCCTTGCCTTCCCCCCTCCAAAAACCAAAACCAAAATGTCTGTTCTAGATTAAGACAGACAGTTAGATGAATCAGCTATGTTGTCCATCAGTATATATATCTTGGACAGACACTAAGCAGACAATGAGTTGGGCCCAAAATTAAAGAGAAGAAGAGCAGTCTAGATTGCCTATGAAAAATTGTAGAGCTCATTTTAATAAGCCCAAACATCTCCCTGAAATGAAGACCCACATCCTAACACCTGTATTCTTCCAGTGTTGCTGCACGGCTGTGAGAAAAAAAACAATACTACAGTCTCTGAAGAATTAAAATTGACTATTATCCTGAGGACAATGAGAGGTTGCGTGGGGGTTTGAGTATACTGCAGCAATGAACAAATATGGAAGTGTAAATAACTGGAGTAAAAGATTTCTTATACTTTAGAATTAAAAACAAAATAGGATGAGATGATCAAGTAGGAAGAGGCAGGAATAACTGGTAGATAGCTGAAGTGTTCCACTCATATCCTTGTGATGTCAAGGAGATGTCATTGCATACTGCACGTATGCAATATAATTCTCCCTTACTCCCTCTCCATACCATTTTAGCTAAACTTTAGGAAGAAATGGGTAAGAGTCTTATAGGACTGATAGGTAAGAATAGAATGAAAACTGCCTTCTTGGAGGGAATATCCACAATCATGAGCTGATAGATACAGCTGAGTTTTGAATAATAGAACCTATATGGGGGGGGGGGGGTTTGAAATTTAGATAAGGTGCTTTGCAAATCATAAGGTAGTATATGTGTGGAGTTTTGTTAGTGGTACTGCTATTCTTATTTTAAGAATCTTTTTATTTGATGGAGTTCAGATAGAAAGTCAAAGGATAAGCTTCTATTCTGCAGTTATTCTTTTATATTGAATGTTCTATAGACTATTACATTGGGAGAGAAAATGGTTTCTTTATTTACATAATTTATTAACCATATTAAGGTGTAAGCTAGTTTTTAGCAGTCTCACTGAAAATCTCTTTAGGACCATTCCTGATGGGTTGATGGAAATGGCACATGCTTCATTCTATTTCTACTTGATTAGATTTCATCTACTATACCTCTTTGTTTTTAATAAGTTGTGACTTATGTCTTTTTTTTAATCAACCATAATTCTCCACAGTATCTTTCTCCCTACACTTCCCAGAGAATCATGCCATATAACAAATAATATTTTTAAAGAGAAAAAAATCAGCATTAACTAATCAATACATTAAAAATCTGAAAATATGAGCAATGTACCACACATGTGGCCTTCCCCCCTCCATAGAGGGTAGAAGAGGGGTATCTCCCCATATATCTTTTTTAGAGCCATTCTTATTCTTTGTAATTTTAAAACATTCACTTTTGATTTGTGTGTGGTTCTTTCTGTTTATGTTCTTATAGTATTATGTATATTATTTTCTTGGTTTGGCTTATTTTATTGACATCAGTTTGTGAAGATCTTTTCATACTTCTTTGTATTCATGAGGAGATTGTGATGACTGCTGTTTTAGAATATATTTTGAGGTCTGAAAACGCTATTCCTCCTTTGTTTCTTTCTCTTTTCATCATTTCTTTTGATATTCTAGATCTTTTACTTTTCCAAATTAATTTCATAATAAAGTTTTTTTTTCTTTTTGGAGGGCAATTGGGGTTAAGTGACTTGCCCAGGGTCACACAGCTAGTTTTTGTGTTAAGTGTCTGAGGCTGGATTTGAACTCAGGTCCTCCTGACTCCATGGCCGGTGCTGTATTCACTGTGCCACCTAGCCACCCCCCATAATAAAGTTTTGTCAAGGTAACTCACTAGCAGTAGCAAACACTCTTTCAACAACCTAAAAGACAACTGACTCTACACATGGACATCAGTAGATAATTAGTATAGGAACCACACTGATTCTACACTTTTCAGCTAAATGTGGAGAAGCTCTATATAGTTAGTTAAAACAAGACCAGGGGCTGACTATGGCTCAGATCACAAGCTTCTTATCGCAAAATTCAAACTTAAATTGAAGGAAGTAGGGAAAACCATCAGACAGTATATGGAGGACCTAAATAAAATTCCTTATGAATATGAAATGGAAATGACGATAAATTTAAAGACTTAGAACCGGTAGATAAGAGCACATGAAGAACTATGCACAGAGGTTGATATTATATAAGAGACCACAACAAAAAACATCCCAAAGAAAAAGAAGACCAAGAAATCAAAATGGTTGTTTTACAAGGCTTTACAAATAGCTTAGGAAAGAAGGAAAGAGAAAAATAAAGAAGAAAGGGAAAGATGTACCCAAATGAAGGCAGAATTCCAGAGAATAGCAAGGAGAGATAAGGTCTTCTTAAATGATAAATGCAAAAAAATAGAAGAAAACAATAGAATGGGAAAGACAAAAAAAAAATCTCTTCGAGGAAATTAGAGATATCTAGGGAATTCTTCATGCAAAAATGGGCATGATAAAAGATGAAAATGGTAGGGATTTGACAGAAGTAGAAGAGATTAAGAAAAAGTGACAAGAATATATAGAAGAACTATGTAAGAAAGATCTTAACATCACTGATAACCATGATGATGTGGTTACTATCTGCAGCCAGACATCCTACCAAATAAAATCAAGTGGGCCTTAGGAAGCACTGCTAACAATAAGGCTAGTAGAGGTGACAGAATTCCAGTTGAGCTATTTAAAACCCTAAAAGATGATGCTTTTTGTTAAGGTACTGCATTCAATGCCAGCAAATTCGGAAAAATTAACAGTGGATTGGAAAAAGATCAGTTTATACCCCAATTCTAAAGAAGTGAAATGCCAAAGAATGTTCAAATTACCTAACAATTGCAATCATTTCACACACCAGCAAGGTTATGCTTAAGATTCTGCAAATTAGGCTTCAGTAATATGCAAACTACGAATTACCAGAAATGCAGGCTAGTTTTTTGAAGAGGCAGAGGAACTAAATTGCCAACAGCAAGGGAGTTTCAGAAAAAAAAATCTACTTCTGCTTCAATTATATTAAAATCTCTGACCATGTGGATCACAAAAAATGTGGCAAGTATGCAAAGAAATAGAAGTACAAGATCATCTTACTTGCCTCCTGAGGAGCCTGTATGTGGATTAAGAAGAAATAGAACCAAACATGAAAAAACAGAGTCATTTAAGATTGGGAAAGTAGTATAGAAAGGTTGTATATTGTCTCCTTACTTATTTTACTTATATGCAAAGTATATAATGCAAAATGCCAGGTTGGATGAATCATAAATCGAAATTAAGGTTCCCTGGAGAAATATTAATAATCTTATCTTAATATTAATAATCTCAGATATGTAGATGATATCACTCTGATGGCAGAAAGCAAAGAATTTAAAAGTCTCTTAATGAGGGTGAAAGAGGAGAATGTAAAAGCTGGGTTAACAACAACAACTACTATAATTTTTATAACAATGGAAAGGTCTAGCAATGAGTATTGAATATTCCTCTGGTTATGATACAACATAATATGATAAATATTTATTAAGCACCTGCTATGTGCTAGGTACTGTACTAAGTGCTGAAGATACAAATAAGTAAAAGAAAGACATCCCTACCCTCAAGGAGCTTACAATCTAATGAGGGAAGACAATACACAAAGGGAAGCCGAAAAGGGGATAAGGGAAGCACCAGAAGGTAAGAAGACAAGAGCATGATGAAGATGATGGCAGAGTTGAAACCAAGAGGGACAGCTGGTGGCAGATAAAGAAAAGGTTTTCATTATAAAGGAAGGATGTGGGAGGTATTTTTTTTTTGCTCCTGTCTCTATCCCTCTAATCTGAAGCGAAGAAGCAATTGAGGGTACTGAGGAAGTATGAGTAAATTTAAGTTGTTTTTAAATGATTAAATCTTAATAGCTATTAATTTTGTTCTTATTTCTTTAAAGAGCACTTTGTAACTGAACATATACATCTGTTGCTTTTGCTTCTATGCATATTGTTGAATAAAGATGGAGAAAATCATAGAACAGTGCTGAATGAGTATTACAGATTTATACTACATAACCTCAACTGGACCCTCACTTTTTTTTGTCTTTTTGGAGGGGGAGAGGCATGGCAATTGGGGTTAAGTGACTTGCCCAAGGTCACACAACTAGTAAGTGTTAAGTGTCGAGGCCAAATTTGAACTCAGGTCCTCCTGACTCCAGGGCCAGTGCTCTATTCACTGTGCCACCTGGCTGCCCCCAGGACCAGCACTTCTGTAAGCCAATCCTTTTAAACCTCCCTAAGCAGGTCACTATCCCCTTCACCACAGCCAAACCTTTTCATTCTTTCCTCAAACTTTCTATGGCTCCCCTCCCCTCTTTGCTGAGAACACTACTTCATATTTAACTGAAGAAAATTGAGGTCATTCTCTGAGAGCTCTCCTACCTCATCTCACATTACCCAGATGCCTTCTGCCACTCTCCTTCATCCCTGTCTTACATGATGAGGAGGCCCTTCTCCTTGTCAAGGTACTTAACATGCACAAGTGATCCCATTCCTCCTCATCTCCAAAAGATGCTTCCTCTATCATTCCTACTCTCTCTCACCAGGCTTCAATCTCTCTCTAACTATTGGTTGTTTACCTTGTTACCTACAAATACACCCATGTTTCTGGCATCCTCAAAAAACCTTCACTTGATCCTTCCATCCCTGCTAACTACTGTCCCATATCTCTTCTGTCTTTTGTGGCTAACCTCCTTGATAAAGCAGTATATAATAGGTGCCTCAACTTCCTTTCCTCTCACTGTCTTAACTCTCTACAGTCTGGCTTCTGACCTCATCAATCAACCAAAACTGCCCTCTCCAAAGTTACTAATGATCTCTTAGTTGCCAAAGCCAATGGCTTTTTCTCAATCCTCATCCTTTTGGACCTCTCTGAAGCCTCTCACACTGCTGGTCAGCCTCTTCTCCTTGATACTTTAGGTTTTCATGACACCACTCTCTCCTGGTATTCCTACCTGTCTGACCACTCCTCATTCTCCTTTGCAGGAACTCCATCCAGGTCACACCTGTTAACCATGGGTGCAGTACAGGGCTCTGTCCTGGGTCCTCTTCTCTTCTCCCTCTATACTATTTCACCTGGTGATTGCATCAGCTCCCATGTATTAAATTATCTCTATGCTAACGATTCTTGGATCTACTTGTCCAGTCCTAACCACTCTGTTAACCTCCAGTCTTCTCTCCTCTCTTCTTCAACCTTCTCTCCTCTGACACTGCCACCGCACTGGTACAAGACCTCATCATCTCACCCTCGGACCATTCCAAGTATCTGGCTGGTTGGTCTGACTGCCATAAGTCTCTCTCTACCCTAGCTCCTCCTACACTCAGCTTTCAAAGGGCTCTTCAACCTCTACCTCCCAACTCAATAGACTACAGTGTCTCCCTATCATAGCTGTTTATCAAACAGTATAGGCACTCACTACTGTATCTTGTGTACCTAACCTATTCCACTGATTTCCATTCTATTTCTTAGCCAGTACCAAGAGTTTTGATGATTGCTGCTTCATAACACAGTTTTATATCTGGTACAGCTAGGCTACCTTCCCTTCCATTTCTTTTCATTATCTCCCTTGATATTCCAAAAGAATTTTGTTATTATTTTTTCTAGCTCTATAAAATAATTTTTTGGTAGTTTGATTGGTATGGCACTGAATAAGTAAATTAATTTAGGCAGAATTGTCATTTTTATTATATAGCTTGGCCTACCCATAAGCAACTGACATTTTTCCAATCATTTAGATCTGATTTTGTGTGGAAAAGTGTTTTGTAATTGTGTTTACATCGTTCCTGGGTTTGTCTTGGCAGGAAGACTCCTAAATATTTTATATTGTCTACAGTTACTTTAAATGGAATTTCTCTGTCTTGCTGCTGTGCTTTGTTAGTAATATATAGAAATACTGATGATTTATGTAGATCCCCAGATATTTTGTAGATCTTATAGTTATTGGGAATGGGATGTCCCTTTCTCTATTGGCTCCTGGATTTTGTTATTATTTAGAAATGCTTTTGTTTTATTCCTGAATGATTATTCACTCCATTATACCCATCCCATCCCATCCCAGTGATTCTGAACCAACGGTTGTCATTGTTCAAATTCCATTCTCCATCCTTCACTGGCCACTCCCTAATTCTCACCCTCCTCAACCTAATCTTCCTTAACCTCCTACTCTAAAGTTACCCAACTCTTATACTGTGCTCTCTGGAATGCCTGCTCCATAGGTAATAAACTGGATATCATCTGCAACTTTTTCTATTTTCATTTCTCCATCAGCTGAGACCTGGCCCCCTCCTGATGGCATATCTTAGTTGGTCTAGTGTTTCTAGCACTAGTTGCATTTTTATTCTCATTTTATTTTTCATTTAAACTCACTGGCTGTGGTGGGAGAACTGTGATATTCCTTGTTCACCATTACTACTTCCAGGTTCTTCCTCTATACCATCACACCATAATCTCTCCTCCTTTGAAGTTTATTCAAACCACATTTATCACTAACCTAGGTCCTGACAGACATTGTCCACAGGCCTCTTAGACATTCTCCTTTCTTCTTAAATGAATTCAGTGCCTGACTCCCATTCTTTCTCTCCTGTCCAACTCCTGCCCTGTTACTAGGGAACTCCAATATTTACATTGATACTTCCTCAAATACCCTTACATCTTACTTCCTCAACTTAATTATTTCCTATGATCTCTTCCTCCATGCCACCACAGCTACACACATTTCCCCATCACCCACAAGTATTCTGTATCCAAATAAATGAACTCTGAAAGTTCTATATCTGATCATCAGCTGTTGTCAGTCTACCTCCTCCTCTGTCTTGCAATTCCAACCCAGTTCCTTGTCCTTACTACAATCTCCAGTCCCTTCAGCCCTCAGTTCTTTCCCAGGCCATTGCCTTTGCACTGGCTATACTCTCTTCCTTTCCACATCTTGACCCTTTAGTGAATCAGTTTATTTTTCTACCATCCTCTTTTCTTCAGTCCCTTGCCCCTTTTCTTTCTTTCTTTTTTTTTACAAGGCAATCAAGGTTAAGTGACTTGCCCAAAATCACAAAGCTAGTTAAGTGTCTGAGATTGGACTTGAACTCCAGTCCTCTTAACTGCAGGGCCAGTGCTCTATCCACTGTGCAACCTAACTGCCCTGTTTGCCCCTTTTCTTATCAAGGATCTTGCCCTTCTAAACCTGAGCCTTGGATTATTCCCATCATTTACTGATTTCACTCCTATGCATGTGCTGCCAAACAAATTCGAAGAAAAATCACAAAAATGTGCTGATTGGTGTAAGGGGACAGACTATCCTGCTCACTATGCCAAATATAAGGGGGCAGAACATTATGCCCTATTTATGCCAATTGTAGGGTAGCATAAGCTCCAAGAGAGAATATTGAGGTACCAAAGAGAGAGGGGTTCATACCATCTTAATAGGTTTTACTAGGGTTAATTGGGTTGTTTAAGGGAGTCTTCTCATAAGAGGTCAGTTGTCCTGGGCAGTAACAAGACAAAGTAACATCGTGGATCCCTGTGCCAACCACAGACCAGGTCAGGTATTAGATACAAAACAGGTTAAAATAGATATCAGATATAAAACAGAACAAAGAAGGCACAGTGGCAAGATGACCCAGGATCATATGCAAGTTTTCCAATGGGATATTTTAAGATTCTTTTTCAGTTTACATTTATTCAAGGTAGCTTATACATTTTCCCGTGAAGTCACAGATTACATTCCTATTCTGGCCTACCCCTGTACAAGTGGATCTACAAATTTATATTGCATAATATCAACTGGGTCCTAACTGTGGTAAGGTAATCCCTTTATAATAATTCATTGTCCCACTATGGTTAAAATTTCCTTGAGAAAACCACCTACACTAGGTGCTTCCACTTCCTTTCCTTTCACCTTCTTCTTAACTCTCTAAACTGGTTCTCAACCTCATCATTCAACTGAAACTGTTCTTCCCAAAATTATGAATAATCTCTTAATTGCCTAATCTAACAGCCCTTCTCAACCCTTATGCTTCCTGACCCCTCTACAGCTTGTTTCTCCTCAATACTGTCTTCCCATTAGGCGTTTGGGATGATTCTCCTCGTTCTCTTTCTACCTGCTGGACTACTCTTCTATTTCCTTTGCTGGATTTTCATCTAGCTCATGCCTGCTACAAAAGAGGCTCTATCCTAGGTCTTTTTCCCCTCTCCTCTATACTATTTCATTTGGTGATCTCTTCACCTCCCATAGACTCAATTATCATCTCTATTGTAAATGATTCCTAGTTTACTTAACCAGCCTTAACCTGTCTCCTGACCTCCAGTTTCATGTCTCCAGCTGCTTTTTAAATACCTCAAACTAGATGTCCTGTAGACATCTTAAATTCATCATGTCTAAAACTGAACTCTTTTTTTTTTTTTTTTGCTTTTTGGCAGGCAATTGGGTTTAAGTGACTTGCCCAAGGTCACACGGCTAATACGTGTTAAGTGTCTGAGGCTGGATTTAAACTCAGGTCCTCTTGACTCCAGGGCCAGTGCTCTATTCACTGTGCCACCTAGCCACCCCCTGAACTCATCTTTTGCCCCAAATCTTCCCCTATTCCTAACTTCCCTATTACATATTGAGGATACCACCACCCTCAGTCACCTAGGTTCTCAATCTAGGCATCATTCTCAACTCCTCAATCTCTCTCATCCCATATATCCAATATGGTTTTTTTTTGTAGTTTAGTTTTTATTTCATAATCATAAACTTAACTCTGTTGTCTAGCCAGACTTGTGGAAGGAAAAAGGAAGTGAAATCCAAAGAGAAGTGCAGCAAGTGAGAGCACAAAGATTACAGGGTATAAGAGCAGATAGGATTTGGGGGTGCTCTCTCCGGCTACAGAGGAATGATTTGATGGTTAAGACAAAAAACAAAACAAAAACAACTTATGAGAGCTGTCCACAATCTGCGATAGTGATCTTCTTGCTGGTCTTGCCATCCCGAGACCCGAAACGCTCCATGGCTTCCACAATGTTCATGCCTTCTTTCACTTGGCCAAAGACAACATGCTTGCCATCCAACCAATCAGTCTTAGCAGTACAGATGAAAAACTGGGAGCCATTTGTGTTGGGTCCAGCATTTGCCATGGACAAGATGCCAGGACCAGTATGCTTCATGATGAAGTTCTCATCAGCAAATTTCTCCCCACAGATAGACTTGCCACCAGTGCCATTATGGCGTGTGAAGTCACCACCCTGGCACATGAACCCAGGAATGATTCTGTGGAAGCAGGATCCCTTGTAACCAAATCCCTTCTCTCCAGTGCTCAGAGCACGGAAGTTTTCTGCTGTCTTTGGAACCTTGTCTGCAAAGAGCTCGAAAGTAATCCGGCCCAGGGGCTCGTTATCGACGGCGATGTCGAAGTACACGCTAGGATTGGCCATGGCCACAAATGCCGGTGCTAGGCAGAGGAAGAGGCGGCGGGGATCGGCGTCCAGCGGACGGAACCAAGAAGAGGACTCCGGGTGGCGGCGTCTGCCTCCAATATGTTGTTAAGTCCTCTCAATTCTACCTTCACAACAGCTTTCATGTATGCTCCTTTCTTTTAACATTGCAACCTGGAGCAGACCTTCATCACTCCCTCCTAGACTATTCCAATAGGCTTTTAACTGGTCTCTCTGCCTCAAATGTCTCTCCACTCATCTGTCAAAATTGTTCTTCCTAAAGTACAGGTCTAACCATATCATTCCTTTATTAAATTATCTCTAGTGGCTCCCTATTACCTTTAAGATCAAATATAAAATCTTTTGTTTGGCATCTAAAGTCCTTTATAATCTGGTCCCCTCCTACTTTTCCAGTCTTATTAAACCTGTTGTTCGGTTGTATTTGTTATATCTGATTCTTTGTGACCCCATATGGGTTTTCTTGGCAACAATACTGGCATGGCTTGCCATTTCCTTCTCCAGTAGACTTAAGACAAACAAAGGTTAAGCCACCTGCCTAGGGCCACAAAGCTAGTGAGTGTCTAAGGCCAAATTTGAATCTGAGTCTTCCTAACTCCAGGCCCACTGCTCTCTCCACTGAGCCACCTAGTTGCCTCTTAAAAACTTACCTTATCAAAATTTACTGCCTTATTAAATCTATTCTGCTATAAATACTTTATGATCTAGTGACACTGGCCTCTTTAATAGTTTCATACTCAAGACACTTAAAAATCTTTCACCGGTTGTCCCCATACCTGGAATTCTCTCTCCCTTCTCACCTCTATCTCTGGCTTCTCTATCTTCCTTCGAGTCCCAGTTAAAATGCCACCTTTTGCAAGAAGCCTTTCCTGATCCCTCTTAATGCTAGTGCCTTTCCTCGTTTATCACCTCCAATTTGTTCCATATATATCTAGTTTATACACAATTGTTTGCATCTTCCCTATCAGACTGTGAGCTCCTGGGCAGGCACTGTTTTATTTTTTTTTTTGCCTTTCTTTGTATCTCTGGTGCTTAGCCCAGTGCCTGGCACATAGGTAACTAGTTAAGACTTGCTAATTGGCAGTACCCAGCAGAGTGATGTCTGGCACGGATAATGAGACTAGCAAGGATGGAAAAGATGGAATAGCACTGTGATATCACAAGAAGACAGCCATAGTCCCCATGTCAAAGGGGGGAGTTATTCCTCCTTACATGTCCCCCTATTTATCCTCTTCTCACTGATGATATGTGTATCTGTAGGAGAGGCCACCCCAAGTTTATGAGGAAAAGGTTTTGTTGCTACTTTTCCCCCTATGACATTTCATGAAAGGCTTTTGCTTTGAAATGCTTGTGTCTTCTGGCTGACTAGTAGACGGGGGTAATCATGACTTATGGTTTCATGGGATGAAGACTGCACAGAGTACCTTAAATCATAAGTAGCCATTCTCTGGTATGTACCCTGGCAACCTTGGGGAGAGGGTACCACCAGGTGCTACATAACCTTTTAAAAGTTTACTGAACAATTCCAAACCTTTTCCCAGAATGGTTGAACCACTTAACAAGCTCTCCTACCAGTGAATTAGCAAACCAACCTCCAAACAGCAACTTCGACTCTGAATTTTACCAGAGACTTCTTGATTTTCCCAATCAGTGGATATACCAAAGGGACTAATTAGTGAATCCTATTTAAGTTGTTCTGTTAATGTTTGTTGTAAATCATCTAGCTTTCACACTGATTTTGTGTAGGAAAAAAACCAGTATCTTGTCCTGTAGCTGCCACACCCTCTAGCTCAGGCATCAGGTTCTGAAGACTTTTCCTCCTCCATTTAATTGCTAATACTTTCCCCTTTAAGGTTACCTTGTATCTATTTTGTATGCATCTTAAATACACCTATACCTACTATAGAGGCAACACTCACCAAGGGATCATGGAAGTTAGCAATTCATACTGCCTGTCAGGTATCCAGCCATTGCAATTTGTGAAGGTTCATTGGAGGGAAGGCTGACCTCTAATATAGCGAGATTAGGCTTACTCTTGCACTCCCTGGCTTGTCAACAAACCCCAGCCCTGGCCTTCCAGAGACTATGTTAATTACAGTAAATGCTATGGCTCATGTTTGGGTCTCCCTAAGAGGGGAAAGTTAAAGAGATATCATGAGATACCCACTGAACTGCATATATAAGTCAGGTCGGGATGATTTTTCTACAGAAAAATCAATGTTAAGCCTAGAAGAATCACAACATACATTGAGAAAGATTTAAACAGAATTATAACTTAATTTATTACTATGGTTTTCATCTGCTAGGAGGATATTATTTCAGCCTCATCAAAAATAAAACACTGGTGACAGGGTCTGGCTGAGAGCATGTATGGCATGAAGCATTCCAGTGCCTGAAAAAAGGTTGAGATGTGGCATCAGGGCAGAAAGAGATCCCAGGGAATTCTTGGATGACCTCTTGGTGAAGGAACAGTACCACCTGGCAGCCCTGCTGCCTACCACTAAGATCCAGGGAGGCAAGGATCATAGGCCCTAGCTGTGTGTATCTAATCCCAGGAAAAGAATAGCAAGAACTCTACCTTTGCTCCTAGTATGGAAGCTGGCAGTGGAAAAACCATGGCAGGAACCCCAGACCAAAGGGGAGCTGGGATTTAAGTCACTCCGAATCTACAGAGCTTACCAACAGGCTAATAGTGATAGAGTCCAACAGTCTATTGAAACTCCCAACCAAGGACAAAATGACAGACCCAGGGTCAGGAACTTGCAGCTCTCAGACTAGGAGGCCAATGAATAGGCCTCACACCAGTTTGGGAAAACTGAAAGCTTGCAGGCCCCCAATCTGAGCTGTGAAAGCAGCAGAAGTACATAAGAAGATGGACACTCAGGCCAAACATCCTCCCCACCCCCTAGCACTCACATGAAGTCCAAAGTCAAGAAGGAGTCTGGAAGAAAAGCAAACCAAAAAAAGAACTTGGCCATAAAGAGTTCCTGTGGTAAAAGGGAAGTTCAAGATACAAACAAAGAAGAGAATAACTTAAAAACATCTCTAAGCAAACATTTAAAATAAAATGCACCTTGGAAACAAGTCCAATAAGAATTTCTAAAAAAAAAAAAGCTAAAAAATTATTTAGAAAACTGAAAGAACAGAGTAAAAAAATAGAAAAAGAAGAGAGAGCTATGGAAAGAAGATATGAAGAGACTTAACAGTCTAGAAAAAAGGTATAAAACCTCACTGAAGAAACTAACTCCTTGAAAATTAGAATTGGCCAAATGAAAACTAAAGGGTCAGTTAGACATCAAGAAATAATAAAAGAGGGGCGACTAGGTGGCGCAGGGAGTAAAGCGCTGGCCCAGGAGTCAGGAGTTTGGTTCCGGCCTCAGACACTTAAAACCCACACAAAAAAAACTAGCAGTGTAACCTTGGGCAAGTTACTTAACCCCAACTGCCCTCCAAAAGGCAAAAAAAGAGAAAGAAATAATAAAACAAAGTCAAAAGACTGAAAAAAATGCTGAATAGGATGAGAAAAGAATATACTTAATCTCAGATGTGCATAGGTCTCTCTCACAAAAACTGACCATGTATTAAGGGCACAAAAAACTCACAAATACAGAAAAACAGAAATATTAGATGCATCCTTTACCAACCATAATGCAATAAAATATTACATTCAATAAAGGGTCTTTGAAGCAAAGATTAAAATTACATGGAAATTAAATAACTTAATTCTAAAGAATGGGTAAGTAAAAGAACAAATCATAGAAAGAATCAATAATTTCACTAAAGGCAATGATAATAATCAGACAACATACCAAAATCTGTGGGATACAGGCAAAGTAGTACTTAGGGGAAAATTTGTATCTCTAAACTTTTTCATCAATAAAAGAAAGAAACAGCAAATCAATGAACTGGATATTCAACTAAAAGAACTAGAAAAACAACAGATAGAAAACTTTCAATTAAATATCAAAATAGAAATCTTGAAAATCAAAAGCAAGATGAATAAAACTGTAAAAAAGTAAAAAAAAAAGCCAGTGAATAAACTTAGGAGCTAGTTTAAAAACACACATACAACAATAAAAGAGAAGTCATTAGCTAATTTGATTTTTAAAAAGAAAGTCAAATTACCAGTATCAAAAATGAAAAAAGATGGCATAAGAATGTAATGGAATACCATTGTACTATAACAAATGATGAGCAGACGGACTTCAGAAAAACCTGAAAATACTTAACATGAACTGATGCTAAGTGAAGGGAATAGAACCAGGAGAACATTGCGCACAGTAAGAGCAACACTTTGCAATGACTTAACTTTGATAGACTTAGCTCTTCTCAGCAATGCAAGGGTCTAAGAAAACTCTAAAAGACTCATGATAAGCACTATGGAATCTGAATGTAAATTGAAGCATACTATTTTCTTTTTTTGTTTGTTTCTTCTTTCTTGTGGTCCCTCCCATTGGTTCTAATTCTTCTTTACAACATGACTAATGTGAAAATACATTTAATATGAATGTATTACATGTTGAGCCTATATCAGATTGCACGCCCTATTGGAGAGCGGGGAAGTGAGGGAAGGGGAGAAAATTTAGAACTCAAAATCTTATGGAAGTGAATTGTCAAAAACAAAAAAAAATTAATTAAAATGAAAAAGATGAATTAAAGACAAATAAATAAAAGTACTTTTATTAAAAAAAAACTACTTTGCCCAACTATATGCCAATAAAACTAGAAAACCAAATGAAATGAACAAGTATGTATAAAAATATAATTGTCCAGATTAACAGAAAATAGAATCTTTAGATAAACCCTATCTTAGAAAAAGAAACAATCCATATATGAACTCCCTAAGGAAAAAAAAAAAACAGAATCAGATAGATTTACAATTGAATTCTGCCAAACATTTAAAAATCAATCCCAACATACTATATAAACTGTTTGAAAAAAAACTGGTAAAGAAGGGATCCTACCAAATTCTTTCTATGATACAAATATGGTCTTGATACTTAAACCAGGTAAAGTCAAAACAAGGAAAGAACTATAGTCCAATTTCCTTAATGAATTATCAATGCAAAATTTTACGTAAAATATTAGCAAGGAAGACTATAGTAATATATCACAAAGATCATGCATTATGACCAGGCTGGATTTATAATAGGAATGACCATATTAATAACAAAAACAACAAAAATCATGTGATTTTTTTTCAATAGATACAGAAAAGGCTTCTGACAAACTATAACATCCATTCCTGTTAAAAATATTAGAAAGCATAGGAATAAATGGAGTTTTTCTTAAAAATTACATGTCTATCTAAAACCAAGAAACAGCATTATCTGTAATAGGACAAGTTTAAAGCTTTTTCAGTAAGATCAGGCATGAAGCAATGATGTCCATTATCACCATTACTATTTAAATATAATAAGTGCTAGCTATTGCCATAAGATAAATAAAAGAAGTTAAAGGAAGAAGCATAGGCAAAAAATAAACAAAACTACTATTTTTTCTCCAAATGATATGATACTTTATTTAAAGAACCCTAGAGAATCAACTAAAAAAATTAGCTGGAAAAATGAACAACTTCAGCAAAATTGTATAAAAGAAACCCACAAAGATCATCAGTATTTCAGTATTTTTGTAAAATCCAGCAGGAAGAGACAGAAAGAAATTCCATTTGAAATTACTAGACAATAGAAAATACTTTGGAGATTACTAACTCAGACACACAGAAATACAATAACTACACAAATAAAGAATGATCTAAATAATTTGAGAAAAATTAATTTCCCATGGGTAAGCCAAGCCAATATAACAAAATGACAACACTACCTAAATTATTTTACTCATTTGTGCCATGCCAAACTACCAAAAGAATGTTTTATAGAACTAGAAAAAATAATAAAATTCATCTGGAGGAACAAAAAAATCAAGAATATTAAGAAAATCAATTTTTTAAAATGGGAAGGAAGGGGGCCTAGCAGTACCTGATCTCAAGTTATACTACAAGGTCATAATCATCAAAACAATTTGGTACTAAGTAAGAAATAGACTGCTTGGTGGACAGATCAGGTGAACAACATACAGAAGCAAATGAACACAGTAACCCAGTGTTTGATAAACCCAAAGATCCCTGGCTACTGGGGCAAGAACTCACTATCTGAAAAGACTGTTGGGAAAACTGAAAAAAAAAAAAAACCTCTGGCAGAAATGAGGTCCTGATCAATATTTCACACCATATACCAAGCAAAGCTCCACATGGGTATGGGATTTAGGTATGAAGAGTGATATCATAAATAAATTAATTAAAGAGGCATAAAAAAATTACTTGTCAGATTTATGACTAGAGCAAGAGTATATGGCTAAACAATTTTTAGAAAGGCTTACAGAAGGTAAAATGGGCAATTTTGATTACATAAAAGTTTTTGCACAAACAAAATCAATGCAGTTGAAATTAGAAGAAAAGCAGGAAATTGGGACAAAATCTTTGCAGCACTTTTTTTTTCTGATATAGGTTTCATTTCTAAGATATATAGGGAACTGAGTCAAATCTATAAGAATAAGTCGCTATCCAAATGATAAATGGTAAAAGGATATGAACACAAAGTTTTAAGAAGAAGAAATTCAAACTATCATAAACTGTAGAAAAAAACTGCTCTAAATCATTAATAATTAAAGAAATGCAAATTAAACAACTTTGAAGTACCTAGGTACCACTTCACATCCATCAGACTGGCTAAATTAACAAATGGAAAATAATAAATGCTAGAGGGGCTGTGGGAAAACCAGCCACACTAATTTATTGTGGTGGAGCTACAAACTGGTTCAACCCTTCTGGAAATCAATTTGAAACTATGCTGAAAAAGCTATTAAACAGTACATAGCTTTGATACAACAATACCACTACTAGTTCTATACCCCAAAGAAATCAAAGAAAGAGGAAAAGCACCCAAATACACAAAAATATTTATACTTACTATTTTTGTGGTGGCAAAGAATTGGAAATGCAGGTGACGCCCATCTACTGGAGAATGCCTTAACAAGTTATGATATATGAATGTGATGAAATACTATTGTGCTATTGTGTTTTTCTTTTGGAAGGGTGATGGAATAACACGGCTAATGTATAAATTTTTTTGTATGATTATACATAAGAGTAAAGAGTTTTGTTTTTCTTGACTTCTCAGTGGGTAAGAAAGAAAGAGGAAGAGAATTTGGAACTGAAAATAAAAGTGAATTTAAAAAATTTTTAAAAGAAAAAGAAAAGGAATATTAGTTTTATTTCAAATCTGAAAAGAAGAAAATTTCTCTCAGCAATGGTAAACATGTCACATACAGGTACATAAAAACCTGACGCTCACAATCTCTAAAGAACTGACATAAATTTATAAGAAAAATACCCATTCATTAAAGGATAAATGGTCAAAGCTAATCAACCAACAGTTCTTGAAGTCCCAATTCATAGCCCCAGGGCTGTTTAGTTAATAAAAAAAATAACAGCAACAATAAAACTAATTTTTTAAAAAGAAAATGTATAGTCAAAAATTAATTTAAGGGGCAGCTAGGTGGCACAATGAATAGAGCACCAGCCCTGGAATTTGGAGGACCCAAGTTCAAATCTGGCATCAGACACTTAACACTTGCTAACTGTGTAACCTTGGGCAAGTCACTTAACCCCAATTTCCCTGCCTTCCCCCCTCCAAAAAAGCAAAAAAAAAAAAATTAATTTAAGCCTATGCTCAAAACTTCTAGTCAGGGGGTGGCTAGGTGGCACAGTGAATAGAGCGCTGGCCCTGGAGTCAGGAGGACCTGAGTTCAGATTCAGCCTCAGACACCGAACAAACAAAAAAAACTAGCCGTATGACCTTGGGCAAGTTACTTAACCCCAATTGCCCTCCAAAAATCAAAATAAAATAAAATAAAATAAATAAATGGGGGTGGCTAGGTGGTACAGTGAGTAGAGTGCTGGCCCTGGAGTCAGGAGAACCTGAGTTCGGATCCAGCCTCAGACACTTAACAAACAAACAAACAAAAAACTAGCCATGTGACCTTGGGCAAGTTACTTAACCCCTATTGCCCTCCCAAAAACAAAACAAAATAAAATAAAATAAAATAAAATAAAACGTCTAGTCAGGAAATACTTGGAGTTAGAAGTCTAAACTCGAGTACGGTTCACTCAAGGGCAAATAGAGGAAGAGACAGACTTGCCTTTGTTTCTCCATAACGGAAGGGATTTTGCACATCTCTGGCCTGAACAGTACTGGTGCCCTTGAGTTGGCCTGCAGTCACCACTCCCTTTATGGTCACCATTGCCACTGTTTCATTGGAAGAGGTCCAAGTAAAGTTGCCACTACCACCTTCTACCTATAAAGAAGCACATTCAAAAAGTTTATTATCTCAAGAATAAATCTATGTGACCATTAAGGCAAAACTGTATTGGTGAAATAAAATTAAGAAAATAATTCCTTGGGGCGGCCAGGTGGCTCAACGAGTAAGAGCCAGCCCCAATGTCGGTATGACCTGGGGATCGAATCCGGGCTCAGATGCTTAGCACCACACCCAGAAATAACTGGCTGTGTAACCTTGAGCAAGTTACTTAACCCCAATTGCTTTAAAAAAAAAAGAAAATAATTCCTTGAGATCTTCAGGTGCTGTGAGATCATAGTAAAGAAATAGCGAGATAATAGCTAGATGTCAAGAATAATGTTCAAAGGGACAAAATTGCAATATTTGATTTTGAAAGTCAGAACACATAAAAAAAACGTATAAAAGAACAGCCTGACATAAAGATACAGGAGACCTGGGAACAAGAAGAGGCAATGAAATAGGAGATAACTCATCATGTGTTATACCTTCTAAGAGCAGAGTTAAGTAAGTATCAATAACTGAGCCATATTAGGATACTGGAGAAATCATTAAATTTAATAAGCAGTTTCAATAATGTCTGTTAATATAGGAATTCATTCAGACTTTTGTAATTTCTTATGCAACAACTGTACACCATACCTGCACTTTGTAGCGATAAACCATTTCCATAGGATGGTGAGGAAATGCTAAAAATGTGGGTGTCAGCTTAATTGGAAAGTAAATCTTCACTTCTTGCTGGTGGTTAATTTGATCCTCAAAGTAATGGAGAGCATCATCCTAGGAGAGAATGTGGAAAGTTATGTGAGGTCTGTCACTATGAAAGACATTTACATTCAGAGAGTCAACAAACTACCTATACTAACAGAAAGATAAGTAGCAATAGATATTACACCTGGGGTGAAGAGCTCAAACTACATACTCATATAAGTTTTGCAACTCATGATGCAAAAATAATATATGAAGGAAAATTAGGAAAATTCAGCTGAAAAGGGAGAATTACTTATCATGGTTCATGCACGGGTTGTGGTTAACAATTTGCCCATCAAGTAGCTAACTAGGCACTAAGTTCAATTGTTTCTGTGCTGTTAGGCGGTAGGGAGAAGTGATGTCAACATGTAGATTCGCAAATTTTTAAATTGGAGAATTTTTAAAATCATATTGTAAATTTTTGTTTAAGTTTCAGTGTCTAGATTGCCCTATCCTACATAGACCAGTTTACTAACAAGCTGGGTGACCCTCTTTTTACTAGATTATAAACTCCTTAAGAGTAGGGACCATACATGTCTTGTCTGATTTTTGTACTTCACTGTACACATTAGGCACTTTAAAATGTTACTGAATTAGATTTAAAAAGTAATTTCAGGAAAGTAATTGGCTAAAGACAGAAAAAATTCTTACTAATAAAAAAAATTCAGCTGCTACACTTTCAGACATAGGTAAAGTTAAGTAGAAACCAAATGAAATTGCTTTGTTGACCTAGAGGAAATGAAAATTAATGTCTACTGCAAAAGTGGAGCTGAAAAGAACAGGTACTGCTACACTGGTAAGACCTAGACCTATGTGCAACTTGTAGTAGCAGGTGTGGTATTTTCATTATTTTTGTATTCTAAGTCATTTGGCACTTAAATCAATATCCCAAATCTTTCTTCTGCATTTGGCAGAACTTTCGAACCAAACACCCAACTCTACTGACCTCAATTAGTCATCCATGGCACCAGGTACCTTTTCAGTAAAAATTAAATACCCTTAAAATTTTTTAAAGTGTATATATTAATAGGAGCCTAGAAAGGCACTGTTATGATGAACAGAGTGTCAGCCTTGGAGGTAGTAAGACCTGTGTTCTGTGTCTGTGACAAATATGTTACCACAGGCAAGTCACTTAACCTCTGAGTGTTCTGTGCAACTCTCTAAGAATATAAGTTATAGATGTAACAGCTGATTGGTAATGGGTAGAGTAACAGATTTGAGGTCAAGGGGATCTGAAATCAAATCCTGCCTCAGATACTTACTAGCTATGTGACCCTGGGAAACCCACCCTCTCAAAGCCTCAGTTTCCTCATCTGTAAAATGAGTATAATAATAGCACCTACTTTGCAGAGTTGTGAGGATCAAATGAGATAACGTATAAAATATTTTATAAACTTTCATATACTACATAAATGTGAGTAATTGTTATTATGAATAGCAGATTGCACTGATGAAGAGTTTCCTCATAGAGGGTTCCCTATGAACCAATGAAAGTATATGTCATATTAAAAAACAAAAACCATAAAATTAATCTAAACTGAACTTGCAGTTGATTAAAGATTCAGGTTCCCTATGACAGCTAATCAGTTATTTGTGCATTTTCTTATTACTAGGTTTTAGTGAATATAAACAAAGAGGTTATAGCAAACAAGTTAAGGAACAACTTCAAATGGAATTAGTCTGGTTCTTTTGTAAAATAACAAGGAAACTAGACTAAGAACAACCTCAAGAGAAATCAGGGTGGAATAGCAACAACGTGGCCAGTAAGGGCGAAAAACAACTGGATCTGGAATGAGAGGACCTAAGTCAAATCACAGATCTATATATCCTAGACTACAGAGGTGGGGAACCTGTGGCCCCGAGGCCACATGTGGTCTTCTAGGTCCTTGGGGGCAGCCTTTTGACTGAGTCCAAGTTTTACAGAATAAATTCTTTTATTAAGATTTATTCTGTGAAGTTTGGATTCAGTCGAAAGGCACCACTAGAGGACTTAGAGAGCCTCATGTGACCTCAAAGCTGTAGATGCTCCACTCCTGTGACCCAGAGCAAGCCTAGGTCACAAAGATAGTAAGCAGTAGAACTAGGTTTTATTTCAGTTTCCTTATGTGTAAAGAGAAGGGGGTTGGACTTAACCTCTAAGGTCAACTTCCAACTCTAAATCTATGATCCTATGACTCTTTCCTATTCTCTAATCTCTAGGATTCAGTAAGATATTGTTTTATAATTCCCAAGGTATTGAGTTTTAATAGTTCAGCAATGAAAATGGCAATAATATTAATAACAACAACAATAACAGCTAATATTTATACAGCACTCTGAAGTTATTAAAGTGCTTTAGAATCAGGTGATGTATATCCACCATAGGCTGATATGCCTGCCCCCCGATTGGAAAGGGTGGACATTGGAGAACTCCTCCCTGCACTCCATTTCAGCAGGCAGCCATCTCCTCACTTCCCAGCTGGCTGTATGATTTCATCATACTCTCACACCAAATACCCTCCCTTTTAAGCTTATTTTTATGTGTTTTATGTGTTGTTTTCTTTCATTAGATTGTGAGCTACTTGAGGATAGGGATTATCTGCCTGATGCATAGTAGGCACGTTAACTGCACTGTACTGCAAATGACAGAGCCTTAAAGTCAGGAGGGAGCTGAGTTCAAATCCCACTCTGATATTTAATAGTTCTGTGACCATGGACAAGTCCTTTCACTTCTTTTACCTTGGATTTCCTCATCTGTAAAATAGGGATAGTCTATACTTGTAGTTCCTACCTCACAGGGTTGAGATGAGATGATGTAGAATGCTTTGCACCTTACAAATGTCAGCTATTAAATACTACAAGAGTGATCTTTCGAGTCCTACCTGATAAATGATTGAAGTCAGGGTGGCTTTTATTACTGTGACACCATCTTGAAGAATTCTGACTACATGATAAGAGCCATTGATGGTAGATTCCTCTTCTTCAAAGTATGCCTTTGGAAACTGGTGTATCATCCTGAGGTTCTGAAAATCAGCCCATAGCAAACACAGATCTGCAGAGAGGCTCCCTTCCCAGAACCCTCTTAATCCCAAAGTGTCTGGGAGAAAAAAAGGTTTTTGTGCATTCATGGGGATCAAGAAACCACATCAAGATTCTTTAGATGCTAATATTCTTTAAAAATCTCTGGTCTATCAAATAGCTGGGCAGATTTATTTGAAACACCTTTAAGTTGTTGCAAAGAAAAATAAGAAACAAGACTGATTATACCATTAGCATAAATTGTGCCACTTTGCAAACTGTCTCAGCCATACTACCAAATAGCTGAATGACCCTGAGGAGGTAACAATACGCATGTTGGATGCCGTGATCTCTCATGTGCCTTCTAGCTCTGAGGTTCTATACCACCTATGGCTAAGTGGGCACAGAGCTTGCCATCATCTGTGTATATTGCAATCCCTAATCTAATGATGCCACTACCACCTCCACAGCCCTCTTCAGAGGTACAGGCCAGAAGTTTGACAAAGGGAGTCAGACCTCCCATTTCATCAGTGGGGATGCCTCTGAATTCTTATTCTAAAGCAACATTTATTATGACTAAACAATGTAATTTGACTTTTTGGTCATTATCCTTCAAGGATTTGGGTATTTCAAAATTGAAAACTACCAGCTTGCATCACTGAAAGCTGAGCAGATACAAAGAATAAATTTAATAAGGATAGTAATGTAGGTATCTATCAGGAGACCTTTTTTTGCCCACTCTCACTTAGATAAAGCAGAAAAAGGCTGCCTAAATATTTGAAACTTCCCACAGACACACTCACATCAGACACATAGACTTTGGTGCTACTTTTATCATACACTTCGACTGTAATGACATAGGTCTGCCCCACTTCCAGACTCCATCGGTCTCCAGGTTGGACGGTGAAACCTGTATAAAAACCAAGCAGCAGCATGTTAAGAGTGTGTTTTTCTGCCAGGCAATGCAAAACAAAATGATGAGGCCCTATAAACAGCCTGGTTAGTTTTGTATAGTAGAGATGGTTGCCAAAACAGACTCAGCTGTTCCCTTCAAACTGTATAGCTTTGGTTAATGTAGCTGAATTCTCGGCTCCAAAGAAGGAGTCACACTGGTGTTTGTGCAAAAAACAAAATCATGAACTATACTTGTAGCTCCCACTGGTGACAGACATGGCCAAGTTTCAGCTCCTGGAGCTGGACCTATTGTTCCACTGGACTTACAGGACATGTGGGACTTCTTTTTTCCTGCCGTGAACACAGCCTTCTCTCCTTTCCTGAATGAGGTATCTGACCCAAACCCAAGAGAGAAGGAAGCTTCATATTACATGGATCTTTTCTTCTAAGTTCCTCACAACCTGTTTCAAGATTTTTTATTCTAGCTGATTACAATCAGTGGAAATAAACAAGGTGAGAAATTGTCAAAGTAAAACTGGGTCTGAAATGAGTTTTACATGTCAGTTAACAAAATGGCTCTCAATTCTCCTGCGGATACTTTCTAATGCCCTCATTTAACTGATTAGAAAACTGAAGAAATTGAAGCTGAATGCTTTTCAGCTTTCTCAATAACCAATACCTAAAAATCCAGGTTCTACAACGTATATGGTACAGTTTGGGAGTCCAGACACAGACCGCATATGGACATCTTAGTTTCTGCTTAAGGAAAAAAAGTTATATATTGCGGTAGAGAGGCATTAAGATGCAGAAAGCTAAAAACTGTTTCTTCCATTATCCTTTTGATAGCAAAAACAAGAATGGAATATAAACTCCTTGAAAGTACAACCTGAGTTATCTGTAGCCTCAGTATCTAGTACAAAGTCTTGCACATAATAAACACTTAATATTTGTAAAAACAAATTGAATATGGTTAGATTGAGGAGCAGAATGAAGATTCTTTTGCACCATGGTGTTCAATATGGTACAGTAGAAGGGACATTGGACTTGGAAGTCAAAAGAGCTGGGGGCTAGTCTAAGTTCTACCATTTATTATCCACATGATGACCTTTGAGATTCCTTCCCACTTTGACATTCTATGATATTAGACTAATCACTTAACCACTTTGGGCCTCAGTTTCCTCATCCGCAAAATGAAGTCAGTAAAAGTGATCTAAGAAGGTCCCTTCCAATGCTAAGGATCTATTTATGGTCCCATAATCACAGGGCTGTTTCAAAGTTTGAAAATGAGAAAGGTGATACAGGAAGAAAAAACATTACAGTTTCTTTTTTATTACTCAAAGCAAGGTTTCATGCAAAAATTTTTTCCTTTTACAATCAGATACACAGAGTTACCTAATATTAATTTGCCTTCTTTGCATGTTGATTTTAAATAAATTAAATTAATTATTAAGCTCCTCCAATGTGCTACAAAGTACTGTGCTCAGTACTGAGAATGCAAACACATTTGAATATAAGTCCAAGTAAAACAGCTAGGTGGTACAATGGATCGAGTGCTGGGTCTGGAGTCAGAAAGACCTGAGTTCAAATACAGCTTCAGATATTTACTAGCTGTGCAACCCTGGGCAAGACTCTGTCTCAGTTTCCTCAAATGTAAAATGAAGATAGCAGTAATACCTGACTACCAGAATTGCTGTGAGAACCCAATGAGGTAACATTTGTAAAGCCCTTAGCCCAGTGTCCAGCACATAGAAACTGCTATATAACTTCTAGCTATAATGATTATTGTTGTTGTTACTGTTATCATTATTAATTTTCACATAATGCACATGGAAAATCAAATAAATGGTTTATGATTATAGAGTTTATTTCTGCCTTGTATTATTATAGATAATTTAAAGAAAACTATCATTAAACCACGCTGATTTTTAGTTTGTGATAATTGATTCAGGGACTCTGTACTTTATCTGTAAAGAAGGGGCTTGCTCACACATATTTATAATGATCATAGAAAAGTGAGATTTAAGGAAGATGTTAAAAGTCACCTAAGGGAACCCACTGTTTTCAAATGGTGTGGGGCACTCCAGAAGCACCAGAAGTCATTACATAGAAACAGTGACTACCATGCACTTGACTGGTTGGGAAGTACTTTCCCCACAACAAGCCCATGAAGTAGGACAGTCTCAGAGGATTAGAAGACTTGCCCAAAGTAACATCACTAATAAGTGGCAGCACCAGCACCAAGGCCAGATCTTCTGTCTCCAATTTTCAGTGTTCTTTTCCATTACCCTCAAAAAGAGCATGCTAATTTCAAATCATTTTTATATAGTCATTCAAGTAAAGTACCTGAAGACCTATGAGGTCACCATTTATTGGCCTACTTCTGGTTCTCACATATGTTCAGAAATAATGGAACTGTGTTTCTTTAAGAAAAAAATATATTATTCAAATTTCTTTTACTAATTTAAATATTTTTTCCTTCTAATTATTACAAATCAATATGTTCTACTATATTATTTATTATGGCTATTATGGATCATAGCCGGCTTTACAGGCACAATTATATTTGTTGATAAATTCCCTATGTACATCAACATAACCAAGACTAAGTTTTGGGCCAACTGATCCTTCTTAATATCTTTTCCTTATTTCATATCACCCAGATGTCTTCTGCCATTATCCTCCTTCACTTTTGCCTAACAATATAGCCTTAGGAAGGCTAATCCTTTTACATGCATAAGGATCCCATTGAATCTCTTCTTCAGCAGATGCTTCCTCTATCATTTCTACTCTCTCACTAAGCTTCAGTCTCTCCCTATCTATTTGTTGTTTCTCTTGTTACCTGAAAATATACCTCTATCAATCAACCAACTGCCCTCCCCAAAGTTACCAATGATCTCTTAGTTGCCAAATCCAATGGCTTTTTCTCAATCCTCATCCTTTTGGACCTCTCTGCAGCCTCTCACACTGCTGGTCAGCTTCTTCTCCTTGATACTCTAGGTTTTCGTGAACACTCTTCAGTCTCCTTTACTGAATCTCCATCCAGGTCATACCTGTTAACCATGGGTGCAACACAGGGCTCTGTCCTAGGTGCTCTTCTCTTCTCCCTCTATACTATTTCACTTGGTGATCTCATCAGTTCTCATTAATTCAATTATCATCTCTATACTGATGATTTTCAGATCTACTTATCCTTCCCTGACCTCCTGTCTCACATCTCCAATTGCCTTTCAGACATCTCAAGATGGATGTCCTGCAAACATTTTAAATTCAAACGTCTAAAACTGAAATCATCTGTCCCCTTAAACCTTCTCAATTACCACAGAAGGTAACACCATCTTCCCAGTCCCTTGGTCTTGCAATGTAGGTCTTATTCTCAAATCTTCACCACCTCACCCCTCAAATCCAATCCAATCCAATCCAATAAATGTCAATTTCATCTTAGTAACATCTCTCAGAAATGCCTCCTCCTCTCCTCTGACATTACCATCACTCTACTGTAGGCCCTTATCTCCCCACATCTGGACTACTGCAATAGCCTGCTGGTGGGTCTGAGGGCCTCAAGTCTCTCCCTACTCTAGTCCATCTTTCACTAAGCTACAAAGGTGATTTTCCTTGTCACCCCCTACTCAATAAACTACAGTGATTCTCTATCATTTCTGGAAGCAAACAAAAAATCCTCTGTTTGGCATTCAAAGCCTTTCACAACCTTCCCCACCCCCTTATCTTTCCAGTCTTATTACACCTCATACCTCATTATGTACTCTTTAATCCAGTGACACTGGCCTCCTTGCTGTTCCCCAAACAAGATACCCCATTTTTCAACTCTGGGCATTTTCACTAACTGTCCCCCATGTCTGAAATAATTTCCCTCCTCATCTGTGCCTCCTGGATTTCTTCAAGTCTCAACTAAAATCTAGTCTGCCATAGGAAGCCTTTCCCAATCCCTCTGAATTCCAGTGTCTCCCTCTGTGGATATTTCTAGTTGATCCTATATATAACTTATGTATATATAGTTGTTTGCATGCAGTCTCCTCCATTAGACTGTGAATTTCTTGAGGATGGGAACTTCCTTTTACCTTTCTGTCTACCTTGCAGTACTTAGCATAGTGCCTGAAGCATAGCAGAAGCTTAATAAATGTTTATTGTTTAACTATTGGCTGACTGACAAAAACTATATACCAGAAAGGTCGTTCATACATAAAAAAGTCAAGAAGATGGATTTTTCCCACTCACATTTGAAGTACAGGAAGTCATACTCAAATTACATCCCATCACATGCTAAGAGTAACCTTGGTACAACCACCCAAACTAAGATAGCCCCTCACCGTCATGAAATGTCTTGGTACCCAAGGATCCTATTGGTACTACTTATAGTTTTCCCTACAGGGTATAAATGAAAAAAGATAAGGGTGGTATACTTAGGAGGAAAATTTTTAACCCCTGGCAGTGAAAAGGGATAGACTAAGCCCTGGGACCCAAGGAATAAAATAATGGGAGTAATTGTGGGAATTCATCTCAGAATAGAAAGATGGACCCCTGGATGGCTCACATTGGCAGAAGGTGCAACCCCTACAATTCCTTACCAATATCCCCTAGCCCAATTCGTACCTCTTAATACTCATTCTCTTAAATCCCCAATCAACCGAAGCCTTTGTCTCAGGCCCATCAGTGGCTCAAAACTAGTGGAATTCTCCTTCCCACTACTTGGCAGATGAAAGGAAAGAAATCCTGCTCCTACTACAAGGGTAGGGGAGATATATTACTGTTGTCCCATATTAAGACTAATAATGTATTTCCCCATACAAACATTACCATGGTTGCTAGGCTTACAGAATTATTAGTAAAGTATTATGTTTCATATAGAATATGGGTTAAACAGACTTTTATAGGTTGAACAGAGAACAAATGAACTTTTAGAACACAGTCTGTCTGTAAGTTGGGAACTGCTTTATTTCAAATGTCAAATATTTCTAAATGCAAAACTGAGGGATGCAGTCCAAATCACCATTTGAATTTTTTATCAGTTTTAATATTAATTTTGTGTATTTTTACTGAACAGATTTTTATGCACATGCCTCTCAAGTCAGCTCCTAGAGAGCAGCTGTTAGTGAACCTTAAGAAAATTATTCTGAAAAGTCATCTCTCAGTTATCCATGGTAATTTGGGAGAAACAAAATCAAATAAAATCTACAGATTATTCCAAAACTTCATTCTCCCCATTTATTCAACTTAAAAATAGAGCTATGGCTACTAATAAATATTATGCAAACTTAAATTTAGTCTCTTCCTTTTCCCTACCTTTCTAGATTATATTACCTTCCAGAGAGGTACAACTGAGGCTGCTATAGAGCAGAGAGAAAGACAGAGAGGAAGCAGTAGCAAGAAGCCCAAGTATTCTGAAGAGTCCACATTATACACACGTTTCACAAGATCCCAAACATGGAAGGAAACTCAGTGTTTTAAATTCTACTCCATACCTGAATGGGAGTCCTCATTACCACTACTCTTGTAAATGGACATTGAGCTTACCCTTGGAAATGCTCAATGAGGGGAAAACTTGCCACCTAGGGTGTCACCCCTTGCATTACTGGAAAATTCTATTTATGATAAAGTTTTGACTTAGAATGAATTGAAATTTACCTCTGCGGTATCTATCCCTTGCTCTTAGATTATAGCCAATAGGACAAGCCAACTAAATTTAACTCCCTTTTCCAAAGGACAACCAACCCTTCAAATATTTGAAGACAAATATATCTCCTGTTCTCTAAAATAAACATCCCCAATTCCTTTCACCCTTCCCTTCTTGGCATAGAATTCAGTTTCTTCACCAACCCAGCTGCCCTCCTTTGGATACAGTCCACTTAGTCAATAAGTGAAATTCATAGAAAACAAAACAGTAGATATTCCAGGTAATATCTTTACATGGTTCCTTGCAAAAGAGGCCTACAGAAAGTCAACACTATTATTGAGTACTATAGATTAGCGATCTTAAATGACATGTAATGAATATTCCCACTAAACCATTTTACCATAGATCAGGCCTAGCACATTCAAGTCAACAAGGAGTTGTGGCAGTTATAATATTATCAAAAGGATACTCTTATGGACAAAGACCAGATTAGTCTGGCCTAATTGAAGAGCAGTTACTGTGGCTGTTTTCTCATCCAGCGAAGCTACCTCAACAAGGACGGAACTGCTAAGTGTGACTTTGTGATCTTGCAGTTCAAGCTCATAATGTTCCAGAGGAAAATCGACCTCTATAAGAAATGGAAGATACAGCGAGAAAGCAATGTAAATCAATAACGGCCTAGCCACTAAAGATTTATAAGAAAATCAAACCTCAAGGAAATCAGGTAGAAGGTCTAAAGGAAGAAACTAAACTCTCTACTTCCATTTTCTATTTCTACTGTGAAGATCTTTTTTATCTATTTGCAAAGGAATTGTGTATCTATTGTGGTAAAAACTTATACACTAATAGTCTGGCAGGTTGAGGAACAAGAGGTGGTGACTAATGCAGTGAAAGGACAGCAATGAGAAATGTGAGAATCACCAATACACATTTTATAGTCCTCACAGAATTTGTGGGACAAATGATTTTTTATAACAACTACAATGACAAGACTGCTGCTTGATCTTCAAAATAGATTTCTAGAGGCTTTTTTTTTTTGGAGGGGGGAAGGCAGGGCAATTGGGCTTAAGTGACTTGCCCAAGGTCACACAGCTAGTAAGTGTGTCAGGTGTCTGCAGCCAGTTTGAACTCAGGTCCTCCTGACTCCAGGGCCACTGCTCTATTCACTGTACCACCTAGCTGCCCCTAGATGCTTTCTTAAAAACAACCTTTGCAGTTAAGAATTTAAAATCACTTCCATGTCACCACAACAAATTCTATTACAATGAAAACTATTGCACTGAAACCCCCATTATTTCCAAGTCTTAATCACACCTTGTTTATCTCACATGACATTAGTGTTGAATAATTTTATACTACTACAAAGTGGTTGATTATAAGTACATTAAATAGAATTTGATTTATACTTTCTTATGACCCTATGGTATTTGGAGTTTATGTCTTCAAATAACCACACCTATATTTAAATCTCAAACCACATAGCCATGAAATTAACATATCCTACATATAGTTTTTTATTAGATCAAAGATTAGCATAAATCTAAATGTTAAAACATTATTTTAATTTAATTTTACATTTTTACTGCTGATGAAAAATCATTTTATTTTTATGAGAAAAAGGGTTAAGTGGATCATGAGAGCTATTCATAATTATTGGAAGGGTTGTCATAGAAAAAAAGTAATATGTAAAACCATTAATCTCATATTCAGCTTAATTTTTAAAGAAATGTATATATGAACATTATGAATATTAAAAATTGTCTTTACATTTAACTGGAAAAAATATCTTAAGATAAAAAAAGAAGGGCATAATAAATTTACCATGTTGCTTTAAAAATAAAATAAAATAGAATCGCTTCCATGTTCTCCAAGAAACTTCTCTACTATTTGCTAACTGGGACCTCTGCAAGTCCAGCAGGTTATTGTGTTTGGTCCGGGAGAGTGCAGTCTGAAAACTGTTTGATAATAGAGAATTCAGATGTTTTTAAACAATGAAACCAAATCAGCATCTTAACTATGTTGTGATCCAGTTAAAGATATGCTGACTATGTATAATACTGGCATAATACTGGAATAAGTGCAACCTGAAAACATAAAGTGGACCCCACACAGACTTAATTTTAAACTGTCTTTATTTTTGCTGCTATTGGAGAAAGATTTATCAAAATATGGAGGCAAAATGAGACTGTGCAAAGACCAATACCTACCTGTCATTTTCCCCTGAACTATCTTAGCAACTCTGTATTTAATATATGCTCCTGCCAAAAGGTAGATATCATGGGATGGTATAAGGAATATATTCTCCAAAACCAGCAGACGTATCAATGCAGCTGACACTTTCTAAAAGAGGAAAAAAAAAAGACATTTAAGCTTCCATATGTGTGCCCTCAATGGCATTGTTAAAAGCAACATTTTAAAATAAACTTTTATATCCTAAATTCCACCTTCAGATAATTTTAAGGGCAACTGTGTATCTTGATTATATATTAATTTTAGTCACTGATTAAGAATAAGAAAGTAAATGCTTTTTTTTTTCCCTGGGAAGGTAAAAAGTGATTGAAAAGTAAGAAGGCAAATAGGTGGAAACTAAAAGAAATGAGATTTTAATTTGTACTGAACACAAGAAACTACACATAAACAAAATTTGTGCACTGAAAGTTTATAGCATGAGTTTACCTTATAGAAAGGTTCATGTACACGAACTTTTATAACCGCTGCACCTGTCCTAATTCCAGACACCAGAATCATATCCCCTTGTTTCCCTGCTTTTTCCATCTCAGCTATATACTTTGGTGGAGAATATTCGGCTTCAGAGTATCTCAGAATCCTAGTAAGACATTATTAAGTATGCATTTAATAGAATCAGAAAAATAAATTTCTTCTAAAAATGGTGTATCTCCAGTGGCTTTTGAGGAGAAAGAAGTCTAACTGTCCTTCCTATAAGAACTATGAGGAATGAGTTTACTTATTAGATATCTGACTAACCCTGAAATAGGATTGGAAATCTGGGTTAAGAACTACCCTCTGTACTAACAACAGAGTTATTTACAATAATGGATGTTTTTAGCTATTAGCTAAAATAGGAGAAATAGCACTAGCAGTAAGACTGTTAAATGATACATCTTGACTAAGTGTGAGGTACCAAAATGTCCCAAGTCCTTTTTTCCTAACAGCGTATTATGATTTAAAGAATACTTGTCTCATAGTCCAATGAGATATATGATACATTATCCCCATTTTAAAGATGAGAAAACTGAGGCTTAAAGAAAGTGATTTCCTCAGCATCAGAGTAGGCATTCAAACGCATGTCTTTCAAAGTCCAGCGCTTCTTCCATTACATTACATTGTCTCTTTTCTTGTGATTAGTTTGGGATGAGGAACATCCAGACATACTGGATGCCATCTTCTACTAGAAATCTTCCTCTTCCTAATAATCTATCTGCTTCCAAAAATGTCCCAACAGCAAGGCCATTAAAACCCATGAACATGGTTGCCATTCAGTTTGCTCTCCAGGAGCAGATGGGTTCCTCCCGAACAGATGGTCTGTGTTTGGTTAGGGGGTTACCTAATTTTGCTAGACAGCTCTACCCTTTCTGATTCATCATCCTTGGCAATACTCCACTCGAACATCATCCCTGCCAAACTACTGAATGTGTTTCCTGTAGATCAAAACCAAAAACAGAAAGAACAGAAAATACAAATTCAAAAATAGCCAAATACTGTGAACACAGAAGCTAAAACCTAACCAGCAAATGTTCCTTCATCTGAAGATACCTAACTACTATTACAGAAAAAATTAAGACTTAGCTCATAAACCATAGCACAGAGGAAGTAAGCACTTTGGCTGTATAGCTCTGCAGAGCAGAGAGAATTCAGGTTGGTCAACTTCCGGTTGTCAAACGTTAAGCTACATAGTCTTTTGTTCCTCTTTACTAATATCCCTTGACAAATGGATAAGAATGACCCTGAAGTCTCCTGTATGGCTGGCAGGTCTCTTTTCAACAGGCTCATTCAATCATAAATCACAATGACATCTAAGTACCTGAGTATTTCTAATATTTTCACCTTTTACACTGAAAAAAAAATGTCCCTCTTTTAAGCAATTTTGGAGAAAGGCATAATGAATTAAAATGTCTTAAACAACATGACAGCATTAGAAACAGCATAGAAAATGCACCATAAAAACAGTAGATTACTGTCTTACAAGATAGGGTATAATGAAAGATAAGTACAAGCTTTGCATTTTGCCTTCAAGGTCAAAAGGATGAGACTTAATCTAGCCAGAAATTCCAGAAAATGTTCTGAAATGTTTACGTAGGAACCATTCGTAGGAGCTCAATTGTATAATTTGGATAGAATTGGGACTAAGACCCTAAATTATACTTATAAATGTGAATTCCTCACCTTGAATTTATTCAATCTGAGAAAAAATTTGTTTCAACCTACTTATTTCCTAAATGGCATGTTTTAATATGCTAAGTATGAGATCAAAGTTTCTGTCCTTTAGAAGGCTAATGGTGACTCTTCTTGACATTCTTTACCTTCAGCATCCAATGCTCTCACCATCAGTTCCAACGGAGAATCATCCACGTAAAGTTCCCGAGTTCGAGATACAATTTCAATGCTGTCTATCACATCAACCTTAACATCACAGCGCAGTTCGTGGTCAGTCACTAAAATGAACCCAGAACTAAGAATTTAATTCAACAAACCACAAATCTGTCAAGTCTCCCAAATTTTTACATAAAGCTAATTCTAATTTGAATGAAAGGAAAAAGTATAATGTTTGTAATAATTTATCAGGGGACAATCTATAAGATTTCCCATCTAAAACATAAGATGCATTAGACATGCAGATACACTGTCAATGTACCTAAAGTGTGGTCCAAAGAACCATGTCATAAGTCACAAACTTACAACCAGGAAGGGCCTTAAAGATCATTTATGTGATGCCCTCCTTTTACAGAAGAAAAAACTAAGGCTCAGAGGTTGTGACTTGGTCAAGGTGACAAAGGTACTCAGTGGCAGAGCCACAATTTGAACCAGTGGCTCTGACTCTAAATCCAGCACTATTTTCAATAAATCTGTCACACTGCCTCATGCAAAGTGTACAAAACGAACTGATTAAATTAACAGATATTTTATATGTGTTTAATTGCTTAATGTATTTACTATGTAGAAATATTACATGTTCTATCCATTTATTCCTTATACAAATTTTCTTATAGGCTCCATTCCTTTATTCTGTTTTTGCAAAATTTTAAGGCCAATTTTATTTACCACAATGATGAAGCAAATCTAGTAAGGCTGTGAATATCCCAATATATACACCATAGGGGAAAAATATCACTTAAGGACCCATATAAATAAAAAGCAGCTTATGACATATTTTGGTGTTTTGTTTCTTCAAGAAAAATGTAAAATATTCAACTTACCTGACATAAAATTAATAGGAAAATATAAAAACGAGTTTCAAAAAACTTCAGTTTCATATTATGGTTAGGTAAGGGAGAGAGAAAAAGAGAAGTAAAGAGAAAAAAAGGAAGAGAAGGACACTCAGATGACTGGAGGAAAGAATAAATCATGGAAATGGAGAGTCAGAGAGAGAAACAAGGGATGAAGAGACAAATAGAGTACAATAGTTTCTTGTCTGCTTCAGTTATTTCTCCTATGCTTTGTTCTCAATACTATTTATAAGCCTACACTTAACCATAACAAACGTTTACTGAATGCCTCCCAGCCTTCACTCTCCTTTCTACCTACCAACCATTATTTTCCAGTCATCCAAACTTCTGCTTCCTATATTTCATTCTTGCACCCATTCCCTACACAATTCTTCAAAGTCTTGCCCTTTCTCCTACTCAGCTGCCCCAAATCATAAGGTTTAGCACCCTATCCCATTATGGCATAGTGAAAAGTACATTATCTTTGAAATCAAAGGCCTCAAGGGTACAACCCAGCCCTGACGTTTTCTTCCTGTGCAATTTGGGCAAGTCATTTAATGTCCCTTGGTCTCAGTTTCCTCATCTCTAAAATAAGAAGGCTGGACCAAATAGCCTCTGAGGACCATTCTATTTTTACCAATCTACCAAGCACCATTAGCATGTGGCCACAACTTCATCACCTTCCCCATACAATCAACCACAAGATTACAAGGGCATGATGGGTGACATTTGTATCATCTTAGACATCTTTGTATTCCTCCAAGGGCTTAGAACATTGCCTTAGCACAGAGTTGATGCTCAATAAATATGGGTTACAAATGGATGGCTTATCAACGTGCCTCACTTAATTCCCACCTAAGGCTGTACTAGTTTTTGTTCCTTCTCTTTCCTCCACCTGGGAAGGTGCTCATATTTCAGCCCTAGCACAAGCCCAGGCCTTTAGCCTCTGTGGTTTTTCTCACAGAGACATGATAGTAGTAATTTGGAAGAGGGAGTCAAATCCTTCTATATAGCCCCAGGGAACAGAACAAAAGCCAAGGATGCAAGTTACAAGGAGGAAGATTCAGTTCAATATTAGAAAGAGCCTGCAGATAATTATGGTGTTTGAAAAGGGATAAAGCTGCTTTGTGGGTAGGGTTTCCCATCATAGGATCAAAGGATTTAGAAATAGATGGCTTTCAAAATCATTTAGCCTAACCTGTCCATTTCATAGATGAGAAAACTGAGGCTTAGAGAGGTTAGCTGATTTGCCCAAGGTTACAGAAGTAGTAAGTACTACTTGGTCACAAACTCAGGTCCTCTGACTACAAATCCTGGGGCTCTTTCCATTATAACATGACCATCTTCTTCCATAGTCTAAACTGAGGCTTGATGACCACATGTGAGGAATATTACAGAAGGGGTTCCTTACTTACAACAGAGAGTTGTCTAGATAACTCATGAGGGACCTTCCAAAGTTAAGATTCTATGGCTCTAAGCAGCAAGGGCCTGAAGTAGGGTAGCACTGTGGGAATAAAAAGGAAGGTCTTTAATGAAGAGGTATGGTAGAGACAGAATTGACAAAACCTGGCAACTGACCAGATTCCTTATAAGGAATATGAAACAATGAAAGATGATGTTGAGGTTTTAAGTCTGGGAAGAAGTACCACCGATAAAAATAAGGAAGTCAGGAAGATGAGCTGGTTTGCAGAAGTAGCTAAGCAATTTTGATCATACTGAGTTTGAGATGACAGTAGTACATACTATACAGTAACACTGATACAAAGAGGGTCAGTAGACAGAATGTGGGACTGAGACTTGGGATGCATGAATATACAGAGTTGATTCCTCACACCTTTCTCTAATAAACTTTTCATCCTCAATCATTTTCATACTCTTTCCATCTTTTTGTACTCACATTACCCTGTCTTGCTCCAGAAGACACTACTTCCTTGGATGCCTTCTCCTGTACTGGCTGTTATTTCTTTCATGCCTCTATATGTACTGGGCCAGAAAGAAGAGTTGGTCTTTGATTCCTTTTGGGAGTCTGGGCTTCTTTCCCATCTCCCAGGCTATAAATATAGGGACTACTCATAGGCCAGATCCCACAGCTGACTGGCTGTGGGCCAATCTGCCCCTCTTTAGGTAGCACCAAGAGGCATACCATATTGGTGCCAAATTTAGTGTGGAGTGACTTTAGCCCTATTGCAACTCAGAACACCAGTCATACATAGCTTCTTCAGTAATAGGAATTATAGGCATGCACCACTATGCCCAGTCCACTTGGACTTTCAAATTCTTCCTCCACCACTATAACCCAGAAATCTCTCCTCTGGAGATTCATTCCACTCCCCACAATATTTAGGCCAAATCCTCTTTCCTTTGATCTATCAGCCTCCAGATCCATCCCCTCCTTTCCCTAGGGAGTTAGTACTGAACAAATTGAACTGATTCTGTATTATTTTCTTATTGATACTATTTACAATTAATTGCCTTTGTCCTGTAACTGCTTAAGTTCTTTAAGTTCAGAGATTCAGCTGGTCTATAATGGGTTAAGGTTAAAAATCCAGCTCTCCTGCTAGTCACTAATTTATTCTTGCCTCAAGAAATTTAACTGACCTTGGGGGATGGGTACACCACCAAGCTATCCTTCAAGGATGTCTCTTTTGTTATATATATGTTGTATACTGTACCTGAACTCTCAGGAGGGAAAGAAGGGGTTGTTACTAGCTCCCATTACCAAACTTCCAACCAATCATGACGTTTTCTGCTCCTCAGCTCTATAGCCAATCATGTTGTCCTCAATTCCATGATGTCATCTACCCTGTTTTTTTTTTGTTCTGTGCTCCCCAAAGCCTATATAAGGGATACTATCTTGTTCAGCTTAAATGGAGACAAGCTACTGACCCATTCCTTAACAAATGTTATCTTCATGGGGAACTACCTTGATTTACCTTTTTGTTAAATTTTACTTGTAACAGTTATTGAGTGTACACACACACACACACACACACACACACACACACACACAGACATGCCCTGTAAACTCACAGAACGCCCAGTTCACCAGTAGTTCTCCTAAACTATGACTTATAGCTTCATTGTAGCTCAGGTAATTCCCAGATAAGGAAACTACCTCTACCAATACAGGTCGGCATCCTCTTTGCAACTTCTTAGAGAGTTATCTAGCACAGTGGTGTCACCGTATATAAGGATCTCTGTAGCTGCAGACTGACTTAGAAAACCACATATTAACATTATCTCTGTTCTACTGTATTTTTTTGTTGAATATTTCTCAACTACATTTTAATTTGGTTCTAGAGTACTAAGAGGTTAAGTGACTTGTGTGTGGCCAAACAACCAATACATGTCAAGAGAAAGAACCCATGTTTTTCTGATTCCAGGGCCAGCTCTTTCTCCAGTGCCTCATTCTGTATACATGTACACTACAGTGTATATAATTATTACTAAAGCACCTTTGCTATAACTATAGTCTTAGGAAATTGCCTAGAGCACAGGGAAATCACTTCTCTTGGGGTCACACAAGGAGTATGTATTAGAGGCAGGACTTGAACCCAGGTCTTCCTGACTCTGAGGTCAGTTTTCTATGCATTATGCCATGATGCATTTCCAGTATATGTATATAACTTACATAAGAGGTAAATGTACATATATCATGGGTACATGCTCAAAAAAATTTTATCAATGAGGTGCATGATCAAAAAAGTTTAAAGACCTGGTCCAAGAAATATGATGAAGTGATGAAGGTCTGAACTGGAGTAGCAACCATATGCATGAGGAGCAAAGGACTGCAGGGAAAGATCTTGAAGTGCATGGACTTTTAAGACCTGGCAACTGATTGGATATGTAGGTTGAGGAAAAGTGAGGTGAAAATGACTCCAAAGTTTTAAACCTGGGTGACTGGAAGGGTGGTATTATCCTCAATAGAAATGGAGAAGTTTGGAAAAGGGGTAGATTTCAAATATCTGAAGGGCTATCACCTGAAAGAAGGAATACACTTGTTCTTCTTTGGCCCCAGAGGACAGAACTAAAAGCAATGAGTAGAATTTGCAGAGGTTATTTAACTCTGAGGAAAGACAACTTCCTAACCAATTTAAAAGTGGAATAGGCTTCCTCACATGGTAGTAAGTTTCTACTCCCTGGAATTCCTAAAGCAAAGGCTGGGCTGGTACACTAAAAGGGGGATTCTTAAAGTGCAGGATGGACAAGATGAGATGTTTCAGAATTCGGAAACTCTTTGTAATTCTAAGTCACTCTCCTCAGTGGGTATTCCAGATGTATTTCCTCAAGCCCCCAAGCCCCTAGGAGATGGTTTCACATGCTTAGGAGATGTATTTACATCTTACTTCACTAAGAATAACTGAAGTCACCTATCAGAAGTTCTCCCACCAGTCATCACATACCTCAACACCACCACCCCTTTCCCATTCTCCCTACACTCTTTCTCTCCTCTCTTCTAAGGAAGGTATGACTCTTCTTGCCAAGATCCACTCCTATAGCCAAGCCATGTTCTAGATCCCATTCCTTTCAATCTCTTTGAGGACTTCAATCATTCTCTCTTCCCACCACCTACAACCTCTTCCTATCTACACTACTGCCAAACATTTCAAGTCGCATCTAGACTTAAAAAAAAAAAAAACTTCTAGCAGCCCTACCATCCTCCCTCTCAAGCTATCACCTCATGTTTCTCCTCTATTTCATTGCCAAACCCCAGAAAGAACTGTTTAAACACTTTCTCTTCGTTCACTTTTCGGTTGTCTACTACTTTTTATGACACCATTTGGGGTTTTCTCGGCAAAGATAGTAGAGTGTTTTGCTATTTCCTTCTCCAGCTCATTTTACAGACGAGGAAACTGAGGCAAAGAGGGTTAAGTGACTTGCCCAAGATGACACAGTTAACAAGTGTCTAAGTCCACATTTGAACTCAGAAAGAGGAGTCTTCCTGATTCCAGGCCTAGCATTCTATCCCCAGCACCACCTAGCTGCCCTCTAACCTTTCAGTCTTTGCAGTTGGGCTTATGACTACCATCACTCCAAGGAAACTGCTCTCGTGGGGCTACCAAGATTCTTTAACTGCTCATTCCAAGGACTTTTTAAAAGTCCTCATCCTCCATTATTTCTATACTTCTATATAACTTCCAGTACTTCTAACAACCCTGTTCTTATTTCAATTCAATTTCTCAAGTCTTTATGAAGAACTAAGTGAAAGGCACTGTAGCAGGCACTGGAGATATAAAACCAAAAATGAAACTGCTTTTAAGGAACTCATATCCTCCTAGATGTTCTTTCTGCCCTTTAAGTCTCTTTCTGTGACCTGTTCTCTCTTGGTCCTTTTCAGGATCCTTACTAGCTATGCAACCTTGGGCAGGGTCCTTAATCTGTCTGCTTCGGTTTCTTCAACTGCAAAATAAGGATAATGATAGCTCCTGCCTCACAAGCTGTTGTGAGAATCAAATGAGATATTTGTAAAGCACTTAGCATAGTGCCTGGCACACAGCAGGCACTGTATAAATGCTAGTATTATTATTAGCAATTAGGTTCAAAACAAAACTCACTGTCTCCTTCAAAACCCTCCCTTCTTCCTCACTTCCCTATCACCATGGCGAACACCAACACCATCCCCGTCACCCAGGCTCACAAATGAGGTGTCATTCTCAAAGTGAAGACATGTCTTACTCTTCCTCCTCCACCTCTCTTTATAAGTCAGTGGTCAAGTCCTGTTGTTTCTATCTTAATTACATCTCTCATATACTCCCCTTCCCTTATTTGACATGACAAATCCTAGTATAAACTCTCATTACCTCATGGCTAGAATACTGCAATAATCTACTGGTGGGTCTCTCTGCCCAATGTCTCTTCCCCATTTAAATCTAACTTCCACTCATCTGTCAAACTGATCTTCCTAAAATTTATGTCTGATCATATAACCCCCCTATTTAATAAACTCTAGTGGCTCCATATTACTTTTAGGATCAAATATAAAATCCTGTTTGGCTTCGATGCCCTTCATAACTTGCCTATAACCTATCCTTCCTGCCTTTCCAGATTTCTAACACCTTACTCCCTTCCACACATTCTAATCTAGTGACAGTGGCCTCCTGGCTCTTCTTATCACACAATATGCTGCCACCCCCTTCTCCACCCTCCCCCCTGCCTGGAAAACTCTCCCTCTTCATTTCTGCCTCCTTCTTTATTGTCTTCTTTCATGTCTCTGTTAAAGTCTCACCTTCTGCAAGAAGCCTTTCTATTTCTTCCTTAATCTTGGTGCCCTCCCTCTCAAATTGCCTCCAATTTATGGTGTTTGTAGAGACAACTAGTTGGTACAGTGGATTAGAGTACTGGACCTACCTAGACTTATCTTCTTAAATTCAAATCTGATCTCAAACACTTACTAGCTGTGCGACCCTGGGCAAGCTGCTTAACCCTATTTGCCTCAGCTTCCTCATCTATAAAATGAGCTGGTGAAGGAGATGGCAAACCACTCTAGTATCTCTGCCAAGAAAACCCCAGATGGCAGTCACCAAGAGTCAGACACGACTGAAAAATGACAGAACAAAATCTTGTTTGTACATAGTTGTGTGCATGTTGTCTCTCCTCCATTAGACTTTTTTTTTTCCCTTTCTTTGTACTCTCAGTGCTTAACAACATGGCTGGCACATTATAAGCATTTAATAAATTGCTACTTAATTGAATCACTGGATAGAGGGACTGTACCAAGGAGTGAGAAAAATCTGAGTTTGAATTCTGCCTCAGATGCTGTGATCTTGGGCAAGTCATTTAATGTCTCAACCTCAATTCCTCATCTGTAAAATGGGGATGAGAATAATAATAAGACATACCTCTCAGAGTTTTGTTGTGAGGATCAAATGAAATAACATATGAAAGCTACTTTGTGAACCTTAAAGCACTATATAAATTTTAGCTATAATAATAATTATAGTAATTATTATTATTCTCCCCACTCATATCCACCAATTTAGTTCAGGCCCTTATCACCTCTCCCTTGGATTACTATAATAGCCTCCTAATTGGCCTCCTTGCTTCCAATCTTTCACTCCTCCAATCCATCTTCCACACGGCTGCCAAAATAATTTTCCTGAGGCACAGGTGTGATCAGGTCACCCCACTGCCTACAGAACAGAATACAAACTCCTCAGCCTAGCAATACAGTTCTCTACAATTTGGCTTTTTCAACTCAACCAGCAGATCCAGTTCTGTGAGGGTGAGACATTTCTACAGCTATATAGGTAGGGTCATTAAAAATGGTTATGATTGGATCAAGGAAGATTTTTGGAACCTCATCATTTAAAAATATATAACCAGAGTCATCAACCTCAGTCAACCTCACTTCATACTACTCCCCTTCACACACGTTCACCATGCCAGACACCCTGTCTCCTGACTCCAAATGCCATAAGCCATCCCTCATAACAGGAATGCATTCCCTCTTCATCTCTGCTTTACAAAATCTTGGCCTTTCTTCAGCTCTATCTCCTCTATAAATTGTGCCCTGATTCTCAGTTTTAACACTTTCCCCTGGATTTTCCTTTTACCACATTAATTTGTCTATTTGTAATAGTATTCACACACACACACACACACACACACACACACACATACTCCTTGAGGATTTGTTATTGCCAATCACTAATCCAAAGCATGGCACTCAGCATGGGTAGGGAGGTGCTTAAAACAAAAGCAGGAGTAAAAAAGGAGGGAGGGATAAAGAAATAATAAAATAATGATCTGGGTCCAGAGCTAGATTCATCCACTCTCCCTTGTCATCCTCCAAGTCTGTACTACCAGGTTGGTTTTGAACCATATTTGCCTTTCCAGGTAAGAGAGGAATACTGCACCTCTGGCTTAAATTGAAAAAAATGATTTGCACAGTCTTCTTACTTTGGAACAGTAGAACTGACCATCTGTGAATGCCCCTAGACAATAAAAATCCCAATTCTATTTGAACTTGCTTCTTCTCAACCTACCTATTTCTCGAGCTAGGATAACACTGCTGAGGCGTACTGGTTGGGTAGATTCAGCAATAAGTATTGCTCTTTGGGAACACAAGGTACTGTTTTCGTACAGAGGCTCAACGGTGACTGCATCATGATGGCTAGAATGCCTGCCAGAACAAAGAACTTGGCATATGAAAGAATGAACTAGTGGAGAGTTGCTTTTACTCCACCAAAAAACCCAGTCCTTTTCCAGTTCATAATCCTATGAATTAGTACCTAATGAAGAGTGGTCATCTAAGGATTCATATTATATATAATGGAGGACTAGAGAAAGTTCTGGACCTGGTGGGTCAGAGGTCCAGAGGTGGGGAAGAGTCACCTAACCATTTAATATGCAAAAAGCGAAGTACTCTTAAGTCCTGTCAACCCAAGAGTCATTAAACCATAGGAATAAGTCTCGTGGTACATCTACACTAGAATTCTTCAGACTCCGGGAATGGGCCTCTCATAGAAAAGGAAGAGGAGACGGTGCTCACATTTTAGTAAGGGCTTCTTTCCTCCCAATGGCTGAAAAGTGCTCATCTCAAGCAGCCATAGGTCAGTCCCCTTCACATCCATATGGGTCTGAAGGATAGTGATTGTAAAGCTGCTCATTTTCTAGGGGAGCTCCTGGGGGCCACATGGTCCAGTAGGCCTTTCACTCTTAGTGGGGGGGAGGGGTGTTGAAGAACCTTGTTTTCTAGATGGGTCCTACCTTACCCTACCCAAAGCTGAGGGAGCCCATGTGGCCCATAGCCACGTGGTCCTGTGGGCCTTTCACTCTTGGTGGGAGGTGGGGGTGTTGAACCTCATTTTCTAGATGAGTATTACCTTACCCTCCCCAAAGCTGGGGGAGCTCATGTGGCCCATAGCCACGTGGCCCTTCGGGCCTCTCCTGCTCTGGTGACCAAGGACTGGGTAGGGGAGGGGGAAGTAGCTCACATCCCAGAAGCTGTGCCCCTTTTCCAAAAGCAGGGGCGCACTCATGCCGCCCCGCCCGACCCCGTGGGCCATTAGCGGGGGCAGCGGCTGGAGGCTTCTGCACGAGGGAAGGGCTCCTCCCTTCCCCAAGGCTGGGGGCGCCCATCCCACTCGAGCCCAGTTCCGTTCGTTGGTGGGATAGCCGTGCTCGGGGTGACCTCTCGAGTCCCCAAGAGCCCAAAGGCTGGGGCGGGGCAAGGGGGCACCCGGCCCGGGGGCTGAGGCCCCTCACCAGGTGTAGCAGCCCCGTTGTGCCTCCAGCAGGAAGGGCACCCGGCCTGGCTCTCGGCCGAAGGGCAGCAGCACTTTCGGGACGTTGAGCTTGTTGGCCCGGGATCCAAGCAGGCTCAGCAGCAGCAGCAGCAGCAGCAGCGGCGGAGGCGGCGGCAGCAACTTTAGAGGCAGGGGCAGGGGTGGCCCCAAGAAGCGCCTCAAGCCTCCGCCCCATCGGACCCCAGGCCTCCTCATGGCGCCCCTGGCTCCCGCTCAACCATCCGCCATGCCCCGCCTCACAACAGCCAATGGGGCGGGTGAGGGACGGGGCCTCGGCGCGCGGGAGGGAGGGGCTGAGCGTAAGCCGAGCAAAAACCGCTGAACATTCGCCCCACCCCCAACTTTCACGCCGAAAGTAGCAGAGCAGGGACCAGTGGCTTAATAACCTTTCCGGGCCAGTGAAACTTCCTTTGCAAATTCACCCCCCAAAAGATTCTCTTAACCAGATAGCCCGCCGCCAGGGCAATTTAGCAAAACAAGGCCCCTCCCCCTAGGCGTAGAACCACTTCGCTGGGGATAGAAACTAACCTTGAGGCAGAAAAAGGAGCCTAAAATGTGCGATTAGATACAATCTGAGCTGGAAAACACCTTTATCTAGTCCCAACTCAGTTTTATACGAAATTCAAGTCCAGAGGGGGGGACCTGCTTGACGTTACTCAGCAGGCACAGAATTCGAACCCAGGTCTTCTGACTCCAAATTTCTCCCCGCCCTAGTTTCTGAACGTCTTCATGCGAGGTGGACTAGAACCAGGACGAATGGGCAGCATAAACAGTTCAATTTTATCTGGGACCTCTTCTAAACACTGACTATTCTCTCCCTTCTCGGATGAACACGTCACTTTTCTAACAAAAGCCAATCCTTCTTAATCCTGCTTCTCGATCTAATTGCTTCTGCAATCATTCCTTTCATCCCTTCTAGATCAGAGGTTCTTAACCTGAGTCAGTGAATGATAGAAACTTGTTTTCCTATGTATTTTTTTTTTTTTTTGCTTTTTGGAGGGCAATTGGGGTTAAGTAACTTGCCCAAGGCTACTACTCCGCTAGTATTTTTGTGTGGGTGTCTGAGGCCGGAACCGTCCTCCTGCCTCGGGGCCGACGCTCTACTCACTGCGCCACCTAGCCACCCCTTTCCTTGGTAATTTTATGTATTTTTTTTATGCATTTGAAAACATTCTGAGAAAGGGTCCATAGTTCTTACTCCAGCTTTCCTCAGGCAGCAAGCAGTAAGTAGCTAGAGGTATTGTTAGGCACAACACTCATAGGACTCCCTCACCTTTAAAAAAAATTCCCCAAAGCCAAAATTGTTTCATTCAACTTTTATCGTCCCTTTATTTATAGTCACCTATCTTTCTTCCCTTTCCCAAACGAGGGAGGAAAAAAAGTTAAGAAAAAATGCGATCCACATTGCTTGCTTCTTCTTCACTGACTTCCTCCATAATCACTCAAATGCTCCCCCACCCCGCCACACCACGTCCCCTGCAAATCGGCAGACCTGGCGGCCTCTTCCAAATCCTCTTTATTCAGTTCTGTATTTGATGCTGACCACCCCCATTCTTTCCTTCTGTAAACTCACATGGGGCACACACAAAAATTTTCTGATGTTCACGACTGCTTTTTTTGGTTCTCCCACCTTTCTGACAGCTGTCTCCTTTGCCAATGGTATATTATCACTGCTGTTCTACCCTCGGTGAGGTAGTACCCCAAAGCCTATCAATGATGCTGGACCCCTAGCTACACAACTTTATTTTCCATCCTTCAGACAAGCTATTTGTAAAGGTCTTTGCAATGCCTGACACATACTGGGCACTTAATGACTGCCCCTCCTTTTGGCACAGGTCCTTGCTCCATGCTTGGAATGTACTTTCATCTTTTAAGGCTCTGGTCTCCATCAAAACAACTCAAACACCATCTACATTTCCTAAACTCCCCAACTATCACCTCCCTCCTGTCTCCAAATTAACCTGCATGCCATTTCCCCAACCCAGTCAAACTGAAGTTTCTTGAAAACAGATTATTTCATTGTCTTTTTTTGAGGTGGCCTCGAAAAAAAAGCTAGACTTGGGTTAAAGTTCTGTTTCTGACATCTACTGGCCTATTTTAGGTGGCCTTCAGCAAGTCTATGGATACTTTAAGAATCTGAGTTGCTATGGTACTCAGGTCCAATAAGAAAATGGACGCCTATCACGAGTCCTATCACCTAGGGTGGTAGCCGGCACAGAGGTTTTGAATGCTGATGGAAGTGAAAATTCCTTTCTAATTTCTAGGGTCAGAAAAGGAAAGTGCCAGGAACAGATGAGCTTTTTAAAGATGAGCTTGAGATCCACCCTCTCCTCAAACCAGCTGAAATCCGGGGCAGAGTGTAGGTTACTGCTTTTTCTAAAAAACAAAGAAATGGCCTAACAGCAAGTCATAGGATTTGGAGCTTCTCCAAAGTCGAGTAAAAACCAAAACTTGCAAGACAAAAACTGGCTGGCTTCAAGCCCCAGAGAGTTTAACAGTCACCTACAGTATTTGCCCAAGTCCTGTTGTCCCCTTGTCTGAAAAAGGAGAATAATCCTGACTGTACTTACCTCACAGGACTGTTGAAGATCAAATGAGAACATATCTAAGTTATCAGAATGCATCTGTTACTACTGTGACTTTGAGGGGAGATAGTGTGGTCAGGCTAGTAAATGAGAAACGAGTAGTTCTGAGGGTGGAGGGATTGGTTCTTTATTTCAAAAGACATTTTGTCAATTTTCAGTATCAAAACACTTGCACTATCGGTTCCTCTTTCTCCAGATTGGCTCCCAAATAGACCACACCAAAGGAGAGTACATTTAAGCCAATAAGCTGCACGATGCAAACCTAACAGACCTCACCAAAAAAATAAAAAAAAATCAGCACACTGCCAGCCCATGGACTGCAGACAGAGAGCACTCACAACCAGATTGGGGTGGAGGTGGGGTGGAGATGGTCCTGGTGCTCCCCACCCAAGAGAAATAAAGCGTCAAAAATAATATATATAAAATTAAAAAAAAAAAAACTTTTGTACACAAGCTATTCAAGACTTCTCCAGCACTGAGTGATACAAAGCACAATGAGATGGCACTTTTAGAGGCAGCAGCTTCAGACCCAGGAATGGGTAATGAGATGAATTTCACTTGGCTAATCAGTGGCAAAAAACGTTATTTTTCAAAGAAATATATAGGAGTAGGAGTAGACACCCCAATTTCTGGGGCACATGATCCATTCTTAGAGTGAATGAGGAGGGAAGACAATTTGGTCTCAGAGAGGTCTTGTCCGTGTAATTTGCTTGTTTGCTACTGATGCAAATGTTTAAAAGAGAGAGAAAATAAAAAAAAGACACCCCGAGATACCTTAAAGCTGAAAACCTGAACAGCACTGTTTTTTGGCAAACTCCCCCTGGAATGACCTTTCTGTTTGGCTGGTGTTTGGTACAGAACACTGAGGTTTCCCTTGTAGTCTTTTCTTGAGCTATGTTCAGCTCTCTGTAGGGCAGGCTAACATCTCTTTTCCTCTTCTATGGAGAAGGGGCATTGTTTAGGTAGAAAGATTTACCATTGGAAAGGAAGAAAAGTGATTAGATGCAGCTGAGAAGCTGGGGAATTATGTGGAATGTCTTACAAATGTTTGCTACAACAAAAAAGGTAAATACAAAATGTATACATCATACAACATGCTTTTAAAGATACTATTGCATTGTGCTCATGTTCCCTTAAATGTTGTTCCCAAAAGTGCTCAGCCCTTAGTCCATCTGGGATCTCTAGGGGAGAGCTGCAGAGACAGTTCGGTGAAATTGACATGGAGAGTTGGAGGTAGGGGTGGGGTGGGGAGAGGGTAGCAAGGACCCAGAGAAGAAAGCAGCCTTCAGGTTAAAGATCAGCCCTCAGTTTAGAGGTCAGCTTCAGGCAGGCTGGCCTCCAGCGAAGTCAGAGTCAGTGGAAGGAGCAGCGACAGGGTGGGGCTGGGGGGAATGGGGTTTCTACATCTCATTCAGGTCAAGCAGAGTCTGGTCCAGCATCCTTTGTGTGCAGAGGTGCTCCTCTTTGGTGCATTTCAGTTTATCTAATGGGAGCAAAGGGAAAGACGTTACAATGGCTAGGAAATGAAGTTCCAAATCCGTCCACACTCTATTGCTCCCTATAGATGGGTGGTTACAGAATCTTACAGCCCCCAAAACAACCTCTTGTTGCCTCACTTGGCTTTGCAGGCCTTTGCCTCCTGAAGCTACAGGTGTTGCTGTACTTCCTGTGGGAGGGAGTTTAGAATCTTGTTATTTCCTAGCCCTACAACCTCCACCCAGCTCAGACTACAGTAGTAAATTTAACCCTATTCACCTCTGTGGTGAGCAAACCAAAAGATTGGGTGAAGGGACAGTGCCAACTAGAGGAAACTAGGCTGGGAAAAAGCAGTATGTAACAACACAAAGGATACTGGGTCTGGAGACAGAGGTTCACACTGCCACTCTGTAACTTACTACCTATGCAACCTTAAGTAAGCCTTTGGGTCTCCATTTCCTCATCTGAGTTGGATTAGATGGTCTCACTATGATCCTATGAAATCAGGATGAGAGCATTTCCAAGTAGCAGGAATGCACTTGATATTCCTGCCAGAGAGAAGATTACCAAAGCTGAGGCTACGTGGGCTAAAATTGCTCTTCAAAACAGAGAGGGTGAGAATCATTAAACTGCTTCCATAAACTAGGCTCAGGAGGCCGAAAGATCTCTGAACAAAATGAATGCCATCATCCCCACCCCACCAACTTTTCTGAAGCTGTAATGCAGACTTGGCCTATGATTGAGTTAGTTATACTAAAGCATGTAATATGGGGAAGGGTGATCTAGGGAACAAGACCAAGAGGGACCAGAAATCAGCCATGCCTCAAGAAGACTCCAACCCACCAACTGAACCACCCTCCAGTTCCTTCGGTTAAAAGGACAGGGTAATAGCCTCACATGTCCCAAAACAAGGTAAAGACAGCCAAGAGTAAGGAAAACCTACCCCATTCTTTTTTCTCAATCCAATTTCTTTGCCCTGTCTCACCCCAGCCAGAACTGGCCCACCCGGGGCCAAGAGATGAAGCATAGCTACACCATACAATCAATTCAGTCCTTTTATTGTTATAAACCATCCATGCAAAAGGAACATATCCTACAATCAGTTTACAGGTGAAGGAACAGCTAGTATTTAAGGGGAGAACAGATATCAAGGAGATGAATTCTCCTGGACTTATTGGTCTCCCAACCTTTAGTTTCATTTGTAGTTAATGTCCATCCCCCTCCCCTGTGAATTCATGTAAAAAGGGTAAGGAATATCTGTATTGATTTTTTAGGATTTCTACAGTTGTGGAACCTTAAAAGGGTTTGTATGTTTTTTCTTCAAGTATTAGAGGCAGCTAGATGGCACAGTGGATAGGGTACTGGACCTGGAGTCAGGAAGACCTGAATTCAAATTGGCCTCAGATATCTACTAGCTATGTGACCCTGGGCTAGTCACTTAAACCTTCATCTGCCTCAGTTTCCTCATCTGTAAAATGGGGATAATAATATCACCTACCTCCCAGGGGTGTTGTAAGGATAAAATCAGATAATATTTGTAAAGTGCTTTGCAAAAACCTTAAAGCGCTACATAAATGCTAGATATTATTATTTTTCAACTGCCCCAATTAAACAGTAGTTAGTTTGCTCAGCCAGGGGATAAGAGGGGATACTGATCAGCTTTTGCTGGGGTCCAGGCCAATGAACTGTAAGCTTGGTTTAAGGGGCATTAGTGAGCCCCTTCCCGTCAGTCACACAGATCATGCAGCGTTAACTTCAGCTCGTTAGAGAGCAGGCGGTTTCGCTCAAGTTGGCTGTAGAGACGCTCTGCAACAGCGACAGAGGAGAGGGGAACAAGAGGAAGAGAAAGGGGAAGAGGAGGAAAGGAGAGAAAAAAGGGAAAGTTAGTAGAGTACTGGAAGTGAATTGAGTTTTATAACTAGTTGGCATAACACATGCATCAGTGAATCACACTGGATGGGAGAAGGATTTGGACAGAGAACAGTCCAGTCAGCTAGCACCAAACAGTGTGGAAAGATGGTCAGGTGAAGGGGCCAGATCAGCAGAAGAGGAAAAGTTAAGACTATGGGAAGGTAATTGGACACAACATTGAAGCAGGAAAGCCCTGTACTGCAATATTCCTTGTGTCAAAGACTGGGGCACATAAGAAGTCAGACAGAATGAGGAAAGAACATGGTCCCGTTAGAAAGGTTGGGCAGCATCTTTCACCTACTCACTCTGGTGCCCATTTATCTGCAGGTAGTTAAGTGTTTTAACCAATTAAGGTCAGGTCATCACTGAAATGTTAACCAAAAACCAAACTAGCAAAGAGATATCAGCCTGTGTGTATAGTTTAAAATACACACCTGATCAGTAGAAGGGAAAAGTTGGGCAACAAGCAAGCAAACCCTTCTCTTGAAATTCTCAGGACAGTCTTTCTTTAGCTTTTTATAGCAGTTCTCTAGACTATCCCATCGCCTTAGCTAATTTACACAAAGTACCAGGTATTCCCCAAATTTAATACTCTTTTAAAGACTAAAACTGTCAGGTTTTTAAAGGCCTCTCCCTAGGCTGTATTTTTTTTTCCTTTTCCCTTCCCTCTAAGAAGTCAAGGGGATCCTAGAAGCCGAGATATCCTTAAAAATAGCTACCTCATCCTCTAGCCACAAAACCCAATAGTAAGTGACCAACCAACCACCACCTGGATTAGTAAAATTTCTCTCTTGACCACAGCAGGAAGGCAGCAGAACTATGGCCCTTTTCATATAGAGCCTCTGATCACACCTTTCAGTAAGTCATTAATCTTCTCCCTACAAGGCCTTATATATGTAGATCCTCCTTCCACATGCTAAAGCCCGACTCATTAGTTAGTAAAGAATACTTCCTTTCACTCATATCCTTGTTTCCTATGTGTCTCATAGAGATACATCCAAGGGGAATACTTTACTCACTGCGCCACCTAGCCGCCCCCAGTTCGTCTCTTTTTAAAAGGAGAGATTCCTTTATGATGGAACTTAGGGGGATTGACTGGTCATACATCCTATCCACTGGAGGCCACATAAAAATTTCACAATCCAATCAAGGTCAACAGTTCTATAGTTTCCTGCCTGGTTGGCAGGAAAGAAGGCAATCTATATTTGGAGGTGAATGTTATCTTTAATATCCCTACTCCATTTTCACAGACCACCTACAATTTTCCTAAGTTCTTCAGAAATATCACAGAATCACAGGGTCTATGTGGTCTAGAAATGCTCAGGTTCCTAGGGCTCAAACTCTAGCCACACTCTACAGAATTTTCATTCCTATGTTAGGGAGGCTTCTGAGACCCATTTGTCATTACACTATCTTTACAAATGAAGATTTAAGCAATTAGGCAGTATATATCCCACTCAGGAAGAATAAGAAACTGTAAAAAACTATCAGAAACGAGTAGGGGCAGATCAAGTATTTTAGGAAGTATTCTGGTGTCTGACCAAACCCTAAACTGGCTCCAAAATCACACAAGGGGATATTCTAACCTTGAATTCCAGGCTCAAAGCAGGATCACAGATTCTAGAGCTGGAAGGGACCATGGGGGTCGATCTGTTCAACCCTCTTACTTTACAAATAAACAAATAGGCCCAGTGAAGGTTACTTATCCAGTGTCAGAGCCTGGATCTGAACCCAAGTTAACAATATCTGACTTTACATGAAATGTTCGACTGAGCTACCCTGATAAAGGTGAAGTGCTTCAACTCTCATCACCAGATTGACCTTATAGCCCCTTTCCTCATGCCCTGATAACTAATAAGTATTTTTAAGATCAGATACTAGTTCAATAGTTAAAGACACATATTGGTAGATAGTAATGTGTCTTAGTAACACTTGTAAAGAAGGGAAGAAGTACACGGTACACATCTGGTCCAATGTTCTTTCCCTTTCTACTTATGTCTGTCTACTTATGGGTCAACCCCATTCACTAGGACACACTTGAGCTTGGGCCTAAAATAGGCTAACTTTCCTTTTACCATAGAAAAAGGGAGACAGGAAGTTATCTCAGTCTTTTAAGATCAATGAGTAAATATAAATCAGAACTAACATCTCTGAGCCTCAGTTTCCTCATCTCTAAAATGGGGGAATTAGATTAGCTAGCTTTTAAGTATATGATCCTATGATACTAAAATTCACTAACTGGAGAGAATGAGAGGCTCACAAACAGACTGAAGGATTACACCCTGGGAATAAGAGGCTTGGGTGGGGCTAAAACCAAAGACGCCTGAAAGCAGTAGGTCAGTCCCACCCCCACTCTGCTGGACATGTGGGGCTCAGCCATCTTTTGTTCCATCACAGACCTGACAGGTAGATGAATGGCTGAATAATAACAATAATAACGTCAATAATCTCACCCTGTCACTCTTCTTTCTGAGTTCAAAGGAAAAAAAAGGCAAATTGGACAGTCTAGGACCTAGACTCTAGGTGAATTAAAAATATTATACCCTTTGCCACCGGGATCAACAAGCAATGAAGTCATTTTAATTGTCAAAGAGGTCTCCCTAATTGAGTAAGAATAGCTTATTTTTGAGACAGAGCAAGGATAGGAGATACTGAAACTTCAGCTTCTGGCTTCATTCTCTCTCAAAGGAAATGATTACTCCTTTCCAAGGCTGATCCTAGAGGCATTCTCTCTTGCCTCAGTAGTCTATCAATTAGGTTCTTCTCTCACTCTCTATTATTTATATCTCTCTCCCTTTCTTGTGGTTTCTATGTTCGGTCTCTCATCTTAAATACTGACCCTGTTCCCAAGTCAAAATTAAAAAAACAGTAGTTATGATCTTAAAGTTGGAAGGAATCTCAGAAATCATCTAGAACAACATCTAAGCAAATCAAGAATCTACTCTAAAACATCACTAATAAGGGCAAATTCTGCCCACAATTTCCTCCTTTCTCCCTATTAAACAGTCCATTCCATCCTTGAACAATTTCTAATTAGGAAACTTTCCCTTTCATTGAGAAAAGAATGCTGAGACTTCCTTCTACCTAATCCTATCCTATGGGATCAAAAGAATGTTTTTTTTTTTCCCATATGACATTAGAATACTTAAAGGCAGTTATTTATCAACCTTCTTAAATGGTGGCTCCCAAAAGTGAACAGTCACCATATCCCATTTCATCACTTCCAACTCACTCAGTTTCTTATAACCTGCCTTCTATCCCCACTACTTACTAAAATTATTCTCTGGACAAACTCAATTGTTTTCCTGCTGTCCTTATCCTTACTCTGCCTTTTAACACTAAATTAAAACCCTCTCACCCCTTGGGTCCTGTGATACTATACTACCCTAACCCTCCTCCCTCCTCCTTTCCCCTTTCTTCTTCTCACACAACTGAGTCCTATCATTTCCCTCAAATTCTGTCCTCAGTCTTTTAATTCTCTACATTTATGATTTTGTATTAACAGCTTTACCTCTATGAAGATAGCTCCAGCATTAAATGTCCTCTATCTACCACAACATGGCTCTATTTATTAGTAATGTTACTATTACTAACATTCTTGTCACTCAAGCTCAAAAGCTCACTCTCAATTTCCTGTCCATACCCTTTTCCTTTCCATTCCCACTTCCATCACATAAATTCAGCCCTTTATTACCACTTTAAAAAAACTTTTCCAATGGTGTCCCCCCCCCCCCATTCCTCTTCTCTCTTTCCCTACCTCTAATCTGTCCTACAAATGGCTTATACAACAACCTTAACACACCATGCTCTATGTGGAGTCTGGTAGAGAAAGGACCAGAATCAGAAGACCTGGGTTCTATATCCTAGTACGGATACATATAAACTATGTGACTTTTCAGCAAATCAAACTCTAAACCTAAATTTATCCATCTTTAAGAGGGAAATATTTGTACCATCCACCTCAAATGCTACATATGCACTGTCATTCCTTTCTCCAGACTCCTTAGCATAGCAGGCAAAATCCTCCCCTCATCTGTCATGTGGCCCCACTTCCCAGTCTCACCAATGACAATTTGGCTGGAGTAGAGTGATATTGTTTACCTTACCATTCCCCAAATGTGCTTTCCCACCTCCATGCTTTTTATTTACCTTGGAATGCTTTTATTTATCTTACCCTTCTGTCAAAAAATCCTATCCAGCTTCTTCATGAAACTGGCTCAACCTCAGTCATCAATCATTCGCTCCTCTAAACTCCTATAGCCAATTCATGGCACTCTAATGGCACTCATCATATGTCAGCTATGACAAGCATGTGAATTTCTTCTCCCTCTGAATTAAAAGGCAGAGATTTATATTTATTTTATTGTTGTTTTCTCCTTACCATAGTAGATATTTGATAAAATATTTGCTAAATCAGTAATATCTCCCTGGTTTGTTCTTTCTGAGGGGGGAAGAGCAAAGGAAGCACATCTGCTAACTTTCTATTTGGCCTAGGTTCCCTTTTGGTATAGAAGCCTGACTAGGTGATTCTGAGAAAGTGGAGAGAGGGGAAGAGTCATTCCTAAATAGGACTTCTATTCTTGAATTCAAGAAAAACAAGTGTCTAGAGGCTATATCTCATAAATGAGACACCAATATAGACTGAGAAAAGGGGGGAAAAAAGTCTTCCACTACAATAGCAGATGTTTGAATCATTAGGTTCTATACTACAAGGGCTGAGAACTTAGAAGGTGCCTGTGGTCTTTTCACTGAAAGTCAAGAACAAGATAGAAGCCACTTAAGGGTGGAATGGTGGAATGGTTTAGGAGCTTCGAAACAGTGATTAACCTTGGTCTTTTCAACTTAAAGAAATACGATCCTCTCAGAATCCACTAAGGACTCTGAACCATTCTGGTAGCTCAACAAAACCTCTAAATATCAGGAAAGAATAGGCCAGACACACAATAGTAGCTTTGATTTCACATCATTGAGGAAAGCCCACCCTGCCTGCTCCCCATACCACACCCCAAAAGTCAGTTCCTTCCTTTGGACATGTTTGTCAAGAACACAGAAGCTGGGCAGATTGAGGCATCCAGCGGCTTGGAAATATTTTAATTTGGGTTGAAAAAAGGGAAATGAATACATAATTACTCTGTAAGCAACCCCCCCCCCCATCCAATGTCATGGGGACCAGCCAGGCCCACCCAAATGGAATCCAGGAAGAGCACAGGACAGTTGGGGGGTGCTGAGAGAAGGGTGGTTTCCCCAAGCGGAGGGGGCAGATCCGGAACAGAGCAGAAACGGTGAGAGCTTATCTGTGTGAAGAAGTGAGAATGAGAGCCCAGATGAGAGGGGCTTTCAACAGTCAGGGCACACTCAGGAAAGAGAAGTAGCAGGGATAAAAAAAGAGGAAGCAGGAATTACGGCCAGACTTTTGGCTTCTTTTTTGAGTTAGTAGGAAGGAGGGAAAGTCGAGGTTAGACTCAAGATCAGAATCCACAAACAGAAAAAGGTCCTAGACAACTCTCTCTGGTGCTGGTTACTTCCCACTCATTTCTAGAACTCAGCTGGAGTCTTAAAGAACAACTCAGTCTTCCCTGGACCCGGATCACAAAGTACTACAATATGTCCATTTTAAGGGACTTTTGCTTTGTAAGGGTGGCCTTCTCAAGTGCAAGTAAGTAATTTACAATTCAGGTTCCAATTTTTCTACTTATGAAATAGAGAAACACCCTAGCCTTAGTACTTTGCTCAGTGAAGAGACAAAAGACAAGAGACAACATAACAAACACAGCATGAACAAAAGGCATGTTATGTTGTCTACACTTTACAAACAGGACCATTGATCAGTTTGTTAGGTCTGGGGTGGAGGTCCCCAGATTTCTCATTGCCTTATCAATGGCTAAACCAGTAACCAGCACCACCTTTATTCTGATACCAAGGGCAAGAGTGGAGATATTAGTGTTTCCAAAGACAAGACACCAAAACACCACAGCACTCTCTGCACACCCTGTCCTCCCAAAGACAAAAGCCCAACCCCATTCTGCTGTCAGATAGTTACATAGAGGTCATGTCATTGAGGGCGTGGTCCAGTTCCTCGCTAATGGCCTTGTACTTCAGTTTCTGGGCATAGAGCTCATCTGGAGGAAAGGCACAGACAGGTACCAAAGAAAATAATAAAGGGACAGAGGTGAGATGTGCCAGGGATAGAGGGAATGGGGGCACAATTGACAAAGAGAAGAAAGGGTGGCTGTGGAACAGAATGCAACTGGGGTAACAGGAGTGGGTATGAACTGGACGCCATTCCTCTGATCCCAAGAGAGGCAACTTCTACTTAGGCCATCAGGGCTGTTCTCTCCTCTCCAACTCAATGTAAAAGTTGGGAGTGTGAGTATGGTCATCCCCTTGGGGAGGTTCTTATGCCTGTGGCACCCTGGAGACACTATTCTCACCCCACTCACTGAGAAACAAACCCCTGGAAGTGAGACAGATCAAAATGAGGTCCCGTGTTAGTATTTAAAATGCTGTTCCAAGGCATGCCCACTGTCCCTACTTTTCTTTCAGAAGGGATATTCAACAGCTTAGTCTATGTCCACAGGGAAAAGATGCACTGCTGGTACATAAAATACTGCCCATTTTGATGCCTCATCCTCCCAACTTTTCAAAAGGGATATTATCCTACAACCTAATTTGTGGTCACAGTGGGAAACTGCCTCAGAGTTCTCAAGACCAAAGCCAGAGTACTGATAGGTCACTTAGCTATCAAACAAGTGGCAGAAGTGCTTAGAAAGCTCTTGTTATTGCTTTGCCTTAGAGTGGAGGGCACAACCACAGCTTCCCTTTTTGGGGGACAGTTGATGGGGAATTAAAGTAGTCTTGAAAGGTCACTGAAGTCACTGCAACACAGGAAGAACCTGGTTTCAAATGCCACCCAAGTGCTGGAGCATACAAAAAGTCTGCATTAGAGATGAGTTATTGTCAATTTCTTCAAAAAGCTTCAAAATATAAGGTACAAATCCTGGAAGCAGATTAAATAGGCGAAAGCAAGGTACTTCCTTTCTCTGCAATACTAAGACAGACTGTCACTCAGCACACAAGGGCCTGTACTGAGTCCCACTGTGTCTCCAGAGAAAGGTGGAGAGGCAGATAATTCTCTGCAGTCTTCAGAAATAGAAGGAATCTAGGGAACAACATCATCTCTCCCTACTTGCCCTTTATTTCTATCCTTTTTGCTTCATACCTTCCAAGTCATCAATTGTCTTTTCCAGCTTGGCTACCGATCTCTCAGCAAACTCGGCACGTGTCTCTGCCTGAGAAGATATAAAACTGATCAGAACCAGAGATGGGCAAGTCTGAAATAAAAAGGAACCTTCCCCACCCCCCTAGATCCACACCTATGACTGTACTGGCAAAGGAAACTTCTAGTGACAAGACTTCTACCAATGCAGATGAAGCAACTCATTCTACAACCTCAAGTCTTTGAAAGTTGACCAGGATCCTAGGGAATTTCCCCTGGAGCACATAGCTAAGAAGGATGCAGCAACAAGCCTCAAACCCGGGTCTTCCTAACTTCTGAGTCAGCTCTCTATCCATTACTATTGCCTCTCTATTCTTGAGGCCCCAAAGCTAGATGGTCCACAATAATATGGCTATATATTTAGTTCTCTATGACAGCTCACCTCCTTGAGTTTATCAGTAAGAATCTTTATCTCCTCCTCATATTTGTCTTCTTTCTGAGAATACTGCAAGGGAATTAAAGTAACAATGGTTAGACTAAATTACCCTCATTGGCACTAACCTCTGCCCCCCACCCCCAAGAGCCAATGGAAATTAATGTACTTAATGCCTCATGAAGGAAGGGGGAGCGGGTACGGGGAGTTCTTTTTAAAGATCATCTCATGTCCTAATTATCCACAGGCCTGATGTCCCAGGGCCCTTTTGACTGCAAAACTGCATTTTTTGATTGTCCTAAACTTTAAGAAGCTATCTCTTCCCCTATTCAGGAGGAAAGTCAGGGTCAAGATAACCCTTAACACAGTCATTCAGTGATGCCAAGGGAAAAAGTTAGTCCCTTGTACCTCTCACTAGACGTAAAATATGATACTACCTGCAAACCTATTTAGGTTAATGATAACTGCCTGTTTATTAAAAATTACAGGCCTGGCCTTCCATACTCAGAAAGCTATTTTAAACTTTAATGCTCAGAGGGCATGAAGGAAGGATCAGTATAAGCCACCATGTCTTGAACAAAGGGGTGGCCAGGAAAAAAAAAAGGGTTTCTCTTGCTGGATGCACATGGTAGGGCTGGGCCCAGGCCCCAAGCCTGTCCCTTTCATGAACCAGCCCCTACCTTCTCCGCCTGAGCCTCAAGAGATTTGAGGTTGTTGGTGACATTCTTCAGCTCCTCCTCCAGCTCAGAACACTTACTGTGGATGTTTTAAAGAAGGCAGGAGAGGAAAAGGGAAGAAGAAAACAAAGAGGAGAGAGACACACAGATGTGAATCTATAGGTAGAGAGGGTTGAGAAGTCACCAGGGGAGAGAAATGCCAAGACAACCCTGAACAGTCCCATTCTTCCCACCCCCAACTACCAGCAGCAAGGAGGGAGATTAACTCCTTTTAGGTTGAAACCCAGTATGCTGCAAGACTGATGTAAGAGAAGAAACCCTAAGAGACATGCTCCTGACACGACATGTTCAGGAACAGAGCCCAGCATTGCCCGGGGTGGAGATGGGAGCTGCTGCCCAGCACAACCATCCCCAACACCCCCAAGAGAAGGACAGGCCCTGTGGAAAGGCAGTAAAGCAGCTAGGAAGGAAGAGGTAAAGGATGCCAAGTCAGTGGGAAAGAATGGAGCATTCCATGAGAGAGGAGATGAGAAGACTAGTCAAACAAACCAGTGGAGGGGAGGCAGCTGCAAAACAAAACCAAACCATACACGCACGCATGCTCACGCACACCCTTTCAGCGGGCGCAACAGTTAGTACCTTTTCTTCAGCAGCATTCAGACACTTCAGGTTCTGGTCCATCAGTCTGATCTGCTCATCCATCTCCCGGCAACGGCTGTTAGTGTAGTCACAGGGGAAGGGACGAGGGGCGGCACAAGCCAGGTTGTGGGGAGGGAGAAAGGTCAAAAAGAAGCACAGCAAGAATACAAGCAGCAGAGCAAAAGAAAAAAAGGGAAGGAGAAAAAACAAACCACCATGGTCATGACATGCTGTGTCAGGGATACAGGTGGGAGGATGGGTGGGAAGCATAAGTATGCCCATGTTAGGGGTAACTTTGTTACACAAGGCCCAGAAGATGCTAAGATGGAGCAGTCTCTGTCCAATAGGCCAAGTAACAATGGGAACCTCTAATCCCCTCTCCCTCCATGCCACCTAGGACTTGGGGAGGAGAGGGGGACACAATGGTAGCCCCATTTTGAGACTAGCATGGCGGAGACTCTAGATGATGTACTTTCCCCACCCATCATCTCATAACTTTTGAATATTCTACACAAAAGCCATTACATAGCCAAGTCTTCTATAGTCTTCTCCTTGGAGCCCATTTTATTCCTCAAGTAAGCTCCAGACTTCTCCAACCCTGAAGGCCTTGTTTAACAAGACTGAGGGAATGCTGTGTTTTTTTCCCCACATTAGTGACCATAACAAAGGAAAGGTGACCAATGGTCGTGATAAGGTTTTGGAAGTTAAGATACTCACGACTCAGCCAGCTCTGCCCTCTCCTCTGTGCGCTCCAAGTCCCCCTCAATGATTACCAACTTGCGGGCCACCTATAAACAAAGCGCCAGGCCAGGGATCAATGAAGGAAAAGCAAGCGTTTTTGTCCTTTCAACATGTTTTGTCTCCTCCTTCCAAAATGGCTCCAGGCAAAGAGCTTTGGCCCCAAAGCCAGGAAAGGGTCTCACCTCCTCGTACTTCCTGTCTGCTTCCTCTGCGATATGTTTGGCCTCTTTCAGCTGGATTTCTTGCAGCTCCATCTTCTCTTCATCTTTCAAGGCCCTATTTTCAATGACCTTCATACCTCTACAAAGAGAACACAGCAAGTAAGGACATATGCAGGAATGAAGCAAAAATCTTGAAGATCTCACAAGCCTATGGCTCAAGGAATTGCTTTCTTTTTCATTTAATTTAACCTATCTACAGTAGGAAGGCAAATATCCATTCTTATAAGTAACAAAGACCAGATAAGAATTAGCTAGGAGAATGCAACAAGTCTATTGTAACTGGGAGAGACTAACTTGTAGATCCCATAATAAACACAAGTTAACTGCAGACTTTAGAAATCCCAGGGAAGAGTCATAAAGTTCAAAAGCCCTTCCCCCATATGCTGTAGCTTATCTAAAGGAAGATTGAGAACATCAACAGAGAAGAAACAAAAAACCTCAAAACTGGATTGAATAACTGAAAAGATTTCTTAGAATGGATAGGTAAGAAATTAAAGAGACCTCTTCAGGAAACCTTTTGGCTACTGAAAACCATAGTACAGTTCAAACACCCAAACGTACCTCTCACTCTCATCAGCTGCCTTCTCTGCCTCCTCTAGCTTCTGCAGAGCTGTTGCCAGGCGCTCCTGAGCACGGTCCAGCTCCTCCTCAACCAGCTGGATCCGACGGTTCAAGGAAGCCACCTCAGCCTCAGCCTACGTAGAAAGGAAGAGAAAAGGGTAGCAGGGGACATTGGGAAAGAAAAGCTAGAAGTTCAAAATTTAACAAACAAGGTAACTACCACAAGGAATTGAGGAATTGAGCAAGGCCAAATTCTACCCAGCTGATTAGAGAGATCTCTATCTGGGACTTGGTACAAGCAGAAACTCCCTTCACCACAGCCATGCTCTACAGAAACAGGGTTTCATAAATCAGCTTCTTGCCCAGCAAGTCAGCACCACCCCTTTTTCAGTCCCAGTTCAAGTTTATAAATACAATATGCGTAGAAAAATGCAGGCAGAGAAGGATTCTCAACTGGTCAGAATTCTACCTTAGGAGGGGAGAGAATAGGGTTCCTTAAAGAAGGAGACCTGGTTATGAGCCTGGATTAATCTAGGAATTTATTTTATGATATCAGAACACCTGCTAAACTCCTCACCTATTTCTAAGAAGGAAAAAAAGCAGAGAAAAATGATTATGTGATCTTCCAAAGTAGCCCTAAGAGTCATGGTCAAGAGAAGGGATGTTAGGGGACCCAAACAACTCCTGAATACATTTGGGTTGGGTCACCCAACCCCTTCAACATTTGCTCTCCAAAGCCCTTTAAAAAAAAGAAAGAAAGAAAGAAAGAAAGAAATGAAAGAACTTCTGGCTTGCCTAAAATTATCTTTGACATCCAAGAGACCAGGAAAACAGCAGAAGGGAGAAATATGTATGTCTGCCCACACATTTGCTTCTTTCCTTAAAGAATCTTTGTTTCTGAAAGCCGCTCTCACATTCTCCTACATCTCCCTAAAACAAAGTCTACCTACTAATAATTTCACAAGCTTTATCTCAGCCTCAGAGTAATATTATGCAAAGAATACTCAATTTGGAGTTAGTTGAAAAACCTGAATTTTAGTACCAGCTCTACTACACCCCTCAGATCATATGACTGGAAAGTTAGAACCTCTCTGGGCCTCAGTTTATCTGCAAAATATGGGAGATGGACTATCTAAGTGATCTTTAAGATTTTACAGACTAATGAGCTCCTTCCTATGTGCACTAATATAAATAATAAACCATTCCACTTCTTAAATTGCCTACTACTGATGAGTGATAGGCTAAGGAAGCATAAGTCCAGGAAATTTCAATCCATACATTGGAAAAGAGGAAGGATGAGAAGAGAACTTTCAAAGCCTCCCTCAGCCTGCTCTTTTCCATGCCCTATAACTAGTTATCAGGCATAACTCTGGCTGCTACAATAGTATAAGAGTTTAATCCACCCAGCACACCACTTAATTCAGATGCTTATCTAAGCACCTAGTAAATGTGATTTCCCTTCAGCAACCCAGCAGGCTATGACTGTGCCTGAATCCTGCTGCCCTGATTTTCTCCCACTCCCACCCCTCCTTTTTGGGTGGGTGGGGTTGGAAGAAATGTTCAGCCAAATACAATCCTGCTAAGAAATCAGTCCCTTTGTCATCCAAAACTCAAACATAAGAGGCCCAGAGGAAATCAGGTGGGGAAGGCTGTTTACAAATTTTATTTTTTGGGGGGGTGGAAGGGGTGTTAAAGAATTTTAAGCTGATCATATTTAGCCTGTGGGCCACAAGCCACAGGCATCAGAAGTTTACCCAAATAAATTGGCTGAAAATCCATTTTACCTAACCAGACCATATAAAAATACTTCTAGCCCTAATCCATCCAAGGAAGAAATTATCTCCCAGGAAGCACATTTCTCTTTGAGGACCCAGCAAGGCCTGGACTGGATAAAGTACAGGAAGTCAGGTTTATAGTAGAGAGTTTGTGAAACACTCTCAACATAATTACTGTTTTCTAGATAACAAGAGATTCTAAACCATTAACTGAACCAGGTATTGGGGGCAGCTGAGGAGAGCATCAGGCAAATATTTCATTGGATGAAAGGAAGGTTCCTCATTCTGCAGCAGGAGAAATCAGACTGGGGGTGGAGAGAGGTATAGAGGTTTCCATGACAACAAGCTAGCTTGGGCGGGTTTCTCTCACAAACAAGCATTTACAATAGCATTCTTTGCAAGGCTGGAGAGAGAGGAAGAAAGGGAAAGGGGGGAGGGAGGGAGAGAGAAGGAGAGAGAGAGAGAGAGAGAGAGAGAGAGAGAGAGAGAGAGAGAAAGAGAGAAAGAGAAAGAAACAGTGATGTTAACACATGAGAAGGGCAGGCAGAACTCAAGACAGGAAATCTCAGCAATTTCTTCAGAGGCAACTCCAAACTCTGTCCTTAGCTGCTGCTCTTCTGAGAATGGGCAATTAAATCAAGATCTATTCTCTGGTTTGAGATAAGGAGCACCCTGACTTTCAGTCAGGTCAGGACCCAAGAAGAGAGCAAGAGTGATGTGGACTGAGTGTCAAAAGACTTGGTCCAAGTCCTCTAACTTTTATCACTTACTTAGTTGTACACCCTTGGGGAAAGTCACTTCCCTACTCTTGGCTTCAATTTCCCCAACTATAAAGGAGGAAAACGTACTAGGACTTAAGGTTCTGATTTAAATCTTCGACCTTTAACGTGTCAAGGATTTTATCATCTCAGATCAAAATGAGAAATCTGATGAGCTGGTGGACCAACAGTCTCCTGGAGGTGGTGAGGCAGTGGGAGGAAATATTAGGTAGAGGCCTCTATATCCCGTGGAATAGAAAACACTAAGTTCTGGATCCAAAGCCACTGGAATTATACAGAAAGGGGCTGTCTAACTCTTTAGCACAGTACCTGGCACATAGTAAGTGGGTGGTTAACAGATGCTGGTTCTTTTTCCTTCACTATAAATGATCTGATCTTTTGGACTTAGAGACCCCACTTGACCACCACTAATCCCTCCCCCCCAACTAGATTAGTTCAGTTAATTAGTCCCCATCCACTAAACCTACAACACCCCTAAAGTGGAGGCCCATGTGGTCACAGTGGCTCTAAGATGGCAGCCACCAACTCAAGCCACTGAAATCAACTCATTTTACATCCTTCACAATCTACCAACACCACCAAAATCAGCTTCATACACACTAGATTCCATTTAGACCCAAGCCAGGAGACTGCTTTGCCCAAACAACTGATGCCCCCAAAGTCAAGATAAAGACAAGGATGTTAGTTCAGAGCTGGCACCGCCACTCTGGGTATTCTTTTTAGAGCAAAGTCACAAATGTTTATAAGGAAAGAACAGAAGAGTTATGCAGGTAGCCCAAGTGGGGAAAGAATTTAGTACTGGTCCTGTTCGTTGTGTTCATTTTTATCTACTAGGGGAAATATGGTGCCCTTGAGGAATTTAAGTTTCTATTTTAAGGGGGGAGGGGGAGGAGTACTAGGCCCTACATAAACAAAAGTAGAAGGCTAAGGCATAAAGAGCAAAGGGCTCTTGGCCCCTCCCCAAAGTGTTAAAAAGAAAGTGTGGGTTTAAAAAGGTCAGAGCTGTATCTAGGCTCACCAGGTCCCACAGAGAATCTGCCATATAATATTGTCTAGCTCCATTCCAAGGCCTGGAATCTAAGGTCAAAGCCAGTTTTTGGCATGTGCTGTTGAGAGTCCATGAACTCCCTTCCTCGAACAAAACAAAACCTCTCAAAACCCACCAGGATAGTAGTGGGATAAAACACAAGAGTAGACAGGCTTTCACATATTATCACCTTGTTTCCATTATGGCAGTGATGTAATGTTAAGTCCAAAATCTAAAGTGTTATTTCCAGAGTGCCTTCATTAGGAAGGTTAATCACCAGACACACCAGTAAGTCCAGGATCACACCACTAAACTGCTTCCTCAATCCCTTCCCTACCCAACTAGAGGCTGGCTCTAGGAATCCAGATAAAATGAGCAGCCCAAGTCAAAAGAAAAAAAAATGTATGTGACAATCTCAGTAACAACTTAAGTGGGGGTGGAGAGGTCAGTTACAAATCCATACTCCAGGATGTTCTAGAAAAGGTAGTAAGAGGACCCAGCTCCATTCCCTTCCCCCAGAGGAAAGACAGAGCAAAAAGGTAATTATTGGATTCCCCAGAGCTGGAGAGGGGGAAGACTCTCATTACACAGGGACATTAGCCTACTTCCCCTTTTTGAAGACTTCCTCACCAGTCCTCAGGGCAATAATCGGGTTTGGCAGGCTCCCCTTGATTGAGAAGCATTAATCTACAGCTATTCCCTAAGCACTCAAGACACCAAGGTTAGTCCTGAAATGAGTTAAAAAAAAAAAAAGCTAAATTAAAGCAGCTCAATTTATCCGGGAAGAAACTAATCTGTGGGATCAAAATAAACAATGGTACTTTTCACCAGCATCTATTCAAGATCTTCCATGAAAATGGACTTCAAGATAACTCATCCAAAGAGGCTCCAAAGTTGGGTGGGAGGGTTCATTAACCATTCATTTAAGGCTAGTAATCAAACCAAGGGGTACTTCCAAACTGAATTCCATTCTATTCCAAAAGTGAATGCCAACTAAGCCAGGGCTCAGAGTACTTAATTGCTTGTTTATTAATAAGATTATAATGATAAGTTTGTTAATATTATTAACCCTCTGTAGTGTGTTTCAGATTTTTTGCTAAATACCTGGTTTAATGTCCAGTTCCACCATCACCCCCCCCCTTCAATTTGTTCCTTTCTTTAACCACACTTCCCCAAACCATAAGATCAAAGTTGGGGAGTCCCCAACTCAGAAACCAGAGAAGTAAAGGCTGACCCTGGGGGAGAGGAACTAACTAAAAGCAATAATAAAAACATGGATTATCTCTGGCTACATATTACATTAAGTATTAAAAACTATTAGGCCAGTTAGTCTCCTCTCAACCCCTCTACCACCACCTATTAATTCTCAAACACCAGTATACCTTTCTTCTCCATCTTCCAGAATTAGATATCCCCAAATCATATTACCCACCAGTTCATCTATCAGTCTTGCAAATTGCTACTCCTTTCCCTATCCCTAGCCCTACTTAACCATTTCTAAGAGAAAGCATTTTCACAAAGCTTATCAATAGCTATCACAGAATATTTCAATGCATATATGGTACTTTCAAGAGCCCAACCAAACCACTCTCTGTAAGCACCAAGGGAACAAGGATTCCAGAATGAAATAAGCAGACCCACAATTCAGATATGGTAGTTCCTCAGATCTCAATAACCTGTTATAAACATTGTCCATGTCACCAGAATTCCGAGCAGAAGCTGGAAGCCCATGTGATGCTCCTCTACATACATATACTTGCTTATCAGTTCAGTAAGGAGGAAGTGTTCTTAACAGGTTCAGCATGCACTGATCTTGCTTCAGAAACAAAGACCTGACATTGGCAGAGGTTCCTGCCTTGCGAGCTAAACAAGCTCCCATACTGACATCAACAAGATAAAGGAGGTTGAACCCCTAGTTTCCCTCCGGCCTCCCTCTTCTAGGAGGGATGGTAGCAGATTTGTCTCGGGTAAGGGAAGGTGGCAGGGGGGCGGGGCTGGGGGAAAGGACCACAGGAGAGAGGATATAGGAAAGAGGATAGGATGGGAGGCGTAGCAAGCACCATCCACTGGGGGAGGGGGCTGGGAGGAAAGGGGGGTACCGCATTTCCTCTTAACCGAACTGCTGCCTCATTTCCTGAACAGGCGGAGGGAGCGGAACGACTGCCAACAGCTCCGGCTGAGGGCTTTCCTGCCGCCCTTCGCCCCGACACCCCAAGGACCCAGCCACGCGGCTTTGAGCCCTGCCCACCGCTTACTCTCCTGGGAAACCACTCACTCAGGGGCTTCGCCTCCCAGCAGTCTCCCCTCAAGCAAAGGGAGGGAGGAAGCAGAAAAGCCCCTCCCCCCGACCGCGCCCCAGCTCCTCCGGAATGAATGAATGAGTGAGCGAGCCTGGACCGGAGTGGGGGTGGGGAAAAGCCACACCCCGGCCCCCCCACCCCCGTACGACCGTGCAACTCTCCGGGTGCTACGGAAATGGGACGACTTCTACTCAGGCGGCTCCGCCTGTCCAATCTTGGGTCCCAATTCACCGCCTTCCTCGACCCGATTCTGCCCAATATTGGTCCTCCGAAAGCCAGATACCATCCCCGGGCTGGCCGGCTTCTTCAGATCTCGGTGTAGCGGCTTTCAAAGTCCGGAGTCCCAAGTCCCTCCAGCCCCCGGCCCGGCCCCGCCCCGGCCAGGCCTGTCTGGGTACCTGTTCCCGGGCCCGTTTCTCCCCCTCCACCTCCCGTTGGAGACGCTCAGCCCTCTCCTCGGCGTCATCGGCCTGCTGCTGCAGAACCTGAATCTTGCGCTTCACCGCCTCGATGGTGGTGATACCAGCCATGGTGCCCGCCCCGTTCCGGCTCCCGCTCCGGCTGCTGCCTCCTCCGCTCGGTGCCGCTGCCGCTTCTCAGCCCTACTTCCGCCTACTCCGCCCTGAAATACCGGAACTCGCCCACTCCGTCCGGATGTGACGACAGCCCCGCTCCCCTTCTCCCCTCCCTCCGCCAACCAGGCGGGAAGGTAAGCGGACTGGGAGGGAGACGGGTGGGGAGCGAGGGGCGGGGCTTGTATGTGGACCCCGAAGACTGACTAGCTGAGTGACTGCCCCCTCGACCGCCCCACCCGTCTGCAGTGAGTGGGAGGGGCCCGCTGCCATGGTAACCGGAAGGCGCGGCCCAGTCGGACCCTCTCGGGCCTGGCAGGCTTCCCACAATGGCCGGAGCCGCCACGCTCACTCCTCTGCAGCTCCAGTGACGCTCCACAAAGCTGCCCTCCTCCCCTCGACCCCTCCCCGCCAACTCGCCACCCCAGGTCAGCCGCGAGCCCCTTGACCCCAGCTGAGTCCTAACAAAAGGTGTGCATCCCTCCTCTTGCCCGGCATCTCTGGAGAGCCACCGACGTACCCCGGAAAGGAGGCGATGATCTGCTCTCTGGGTATCTCTGCCCGACTCTGCCCCTGCCCTGGGCAGCTCCTGACCGATCATAGCGGCTCTGGCCGGGAGGACCCAAACTGCAACGGGAGAAAGCCTCCAAAGCCTGGGGGTGTCCCGAGAGATGGACGGACTTACCTACCCGGCTGTGTGTGACTCACTCTATAAACCTTTAACCGCGATAGAAATGGTATCACCTTCTCTTCACCACTTCTAAGATACGGATTCCTAGCGGAGTTACTCCTGAGCATGGTCCTTGTAGTGAATGTTTGGCGTCCGCGGCTCTACACGGAGCATGGGGGTGGGGGTGGGGAGAAGCCGGAGCTGTCCCAACAAACTGGCCTGCCTGCCCCCTCCTGGTCCTGGAAAATACTGGGCTCGGAAATCCTCCCTAGCAGTCCCTTGGGGGTGAGGAAGGCATCCCACTGCTCCCAGAGAGGAGCCCTGCCCTGCTGCACAGGCTGCGGCTTTCCACAGGACTTGGGAGGAAGCAGGAATGGATGGACACCTTTTCTCAGCGTTAAAGCCTAACTAAGCAAGGAAGGCGGTGGTTTCTGTGTTTCAGAAACTCCCACTGCATTGATAAACCACATTCACTACCACTTGGTTTCCAGTTACATCGATAGACATGTTTACAGATTGAAAGAGACTCACAGGGTCACCCGTGGTAGGATTTGGAAAAACACTATAGCAAAGAAAACTCAGAGTTGGGGACATTTTATGAGCTCTACCTTTTGATGACCAGGAGGAGTGATTATTCTTTAGTTTCCTTAGCTTTGTCTCGATCTTCTTGCCAGGTTGGGTGTCTGAGGACCTACCTTTAAGACAATGTTGGGGGGGGGGGGTATCTAGACTGAACTTCAAACTAGCCCTTCAGTTTCAGTCCTCTTGAGAAGCCTTTCACGACTACTCTTTCCAAGCTATATCATGTTAAAGCCAAAGATTCTGGTTAAACATCCCAGATAACTCTTTCCAAGAAAGTGTAGGAAGACCAACTAAACTGCCCTCTTCTTTCTGTTTTTCTTTTCCTACTTACTAGCAGTTCTAAATTCATTCTCAGAAGAACTTTGCTTGTCTTATTAAGTTAAAATGGAACAAATACAGACAGCCTAGAAGTCCTGACCCCTGATGCTGGCAGAAGACATGATACATACCTGTTTCTTCAAGTACGTGGTTCTTGGCATATCACAAGAATGGTTTCTCAAAAGTCTCGTTTTCCCCTTTTCTGAAAATAGAACTATTCCAAAAGGCATTTGGCATTTGCCCAGTCTCCTGAGTGGTAGCCTGTCTTTTTATATTCCAGGGCAGGGATGGAGTAACAATTTGGTAGTGATCTGAATTACAGGAAACTAGTCCTAGGAATTGTCCATCCTGAATCACCTGCTTCCTTGGTATACAGTATCTTTGAAAGCAGATAATGTAAGGATTTTACATCAATTGTGTTTTATGACTGAATGATTGAATTTCTTCTATGGTTTATGGCTAAATTTCTTATTTTGTGTTTTTTGATAATTTTGTTGGTTATGCTAAATTTACGATGATTTTAAGATTCTGTGCCAGTCAGTAGGGGGCACTGCTGCTATTTTTAAAACTTTTCCATGGCCAGGTCAAACAAAAAAACCCGAACCTTTTCCATCTTGGACAAACTAGGAGTGAGTTGAGAAGTCCTTGAGACTTCTTTAGGATCACTGCATTCTTTACTGGCATATTTGAACAGATAATCTCCACTTAATCCTGAGGAACAGGTGAGCTGGCCCCTTTTAGCCCTTAAAAAATTACTATGGATGGAACCCAAGGGAGTCATGTGCTATTGTTTTCCTAGAGACAAACAATACATTGGCAGGTGTCATTATAGGCCCAGAATCTCCCCCAACCCTTTAATTCTTCTCATTCTTTAATCTCTAAAGGGCAGTGCTATGACATTTTGCCCTAACCCATGTTCCCGTCTACTAGTTCTTGCTGAAAAACAGCTGCTGCTATCTCAATACAAAGAACCAAGTCAAGGAAATACATAAAGCTTAAGAATGACCTATCCAAACCTTTACTTTACTCTTCCTTTGTCAGAGGAACTCCTGAAAAATTCTATTTTTCCAACAAGGCTTTCTAAGACAACTAAAATCCCTTATTATTTAAACATACAATTCCTATAAAAGTTTCCTGCTTCCTTCATTTTCTCTACCACAACTGCTATCTCAATACCTCTTTTGCTCTCTGATCAGACATAATATTTTCATTGATAAGTTATTAAGCCATATTCTTTGGTCTTTACCTATTCAATTTTTCTCTGTTGTTTATATAATCCCTCAGAAATCAGAGATTAAGCTCTTAATTGTTTCTTTGTATAGACCCTGATACATTTCTCCAAAAAGCTAGGTGCAGTGGATAGAGTGCTGGGCCTGAAGTAAGGAAGACTCATCTTCCTGAGTTAAAATCTGGCCTCAGATACTTATTAGCTGTGTGACTCTGGAATGATCACGTCCCCCTATTTGCCTCAGTTTCCTCTTCTGTAAAATGAGCTGGAAAAGGAAATGGCAAACCACTCCAGTATCTATGCCAAGAAAACCCTAAACGGGGTCGTGAAGAATCAGAAAGACTGAAAACAATTCAAGAACAAAAACAAATCACAGTATCCTAAATCTAGAATTGGGAAGGATCTTTGAAGATCATTTTAGTCCATTTTACAGATGAGGAAACTCAGGCCTAGAAAAGTTACATGACTTGCCCAAAGTCACATAGCACCAAAGCTGGGACTCAAATTCTCAAGTGCTGGGATTCAAAGTTCAGCAATTTTTCCACTGTATTGCACTGCCTCTCATAAAGGCTTAACCCCACAGCCTATTTCCTCTTACTAGTCTTTCACCTCTCATTACCAATAAATAACTCAAAATCAGGCCAACCCCTTTACCTCCCTCTCCTTTTCAGTTGCAAGGTACCTTTTCAATTCCACGCAGCCCAATTTCAGACTCTCCCATTTTGCACCTAACCTACTTCTCTTTTACTTAACCTTTCTGGCTTTGAGTTTCTTCATCTGTAAAATGAGGAGGTTGGACTAGATAATCTCTCAGGTCCTTTGCCGTTCTAGATCTGTGATCCATCCTCTTCTGTTTCTAAGACATCTCTTAAGAATGCTTGTTGGAAAGAAGAGGAAGAGGCTAATAACAATAGCGTATGTCTGGATTACAGTGCAGCCGTGCTCAGCTTGATCATTGATAGAGGCTGTGTGGTATATATAGTGTCAAGAGAACTGGTCTTAAAACTGGAAAAGCCTGATCTTCCACTTAATGCTAGCAAATAGTGTAGAATGGAGCACAATGTGACTAGGAATTATTATTTATATAAACTTTCATGAATCTATATCAGTATAGGGAGGTTTATTTGTGAGGTTGTTATGGGGCTCAAATGAGAGTGTGTGAAGGCTTTAAAGAACTACATAAAATAAATTCCGATTATGCTCGTACCTTATGGGCCAGTGGATGGCTTTATGTGTGCATGCATAATCTAAGAGGGGAGGACAGAAATAATTAATTGATTTCTGGAGATTTTCAAAACTCCTCTAGGGCTATTAGCTTGAATTTCTGTGCCCCACTGTGCAAATCTCAGGTTACATATATTTGCTCTTCCCCAAATATACAATCCTAATAACCTTACCATCAAGCCTGCCATTCCTGCCGTGAACTTCAAATCTAAGGTTCTCTGATATACTAAATTTCTCCCAAGAGTTATTACCTGAAGAGATTCAGTTTCCTATGTTCCCAAGAATGGTACTAAACCTACTTTGGTGTTAGTATCTCAGCAGTCTGTAATCCCTTCCTTTCTGCACTTGACATTTTGTAGGAACCATATAAAAAGCTTCCCAGAATTGCCTAGGGCAGAGCAATCCTCAAGAATATTTGATGCCCAAAGAGTCTGTGCTATGGTCAATAGTTTTTTAAATATTTCTAGAAAGGGAAGGAATAGCAGCAGCTTTAGCTCTTAGAAACTGCTCCATGGCTTGTTATCTTAGAGTTGGGTAAGTTTAGACTTGATTACAGGGAAAAAAATTTCTCACACTTAGAGCTGTCCTATAATAGGTGTAGAATGGGCTACCTTGAGAGGTGGTGACTTCCCTCTCCTTGGAGGTCTTCAAGCAGATGCATTCTATTATGTGGATTCTTCTCAGGTATGGGTTGGACTTGATGGCTACTAATGTTTCTTCCAAGTATTAGTTTCTGTAATTATGTACTGCTTGCTTTTCAATGTCTCTTCCAAGTGTTAGTTTCTTTAATTATGCACTGCTTTTTTTCTTAGAAGGGCTGACATAGTAAGATTTTTCATTATTAGTCACCATCTATACACTTATCACCACTTAAATGATGGAAGTCTAGGGAACTCTTGATACATGCATTGCAATGTCATTACTCCTCGGGGTTTCTGGTGTCCAACTCTACCCTATGTTCACAGAATATTTGTTGATGAAAAAGATAAGAGAGATAGAGTAAAACTAAATATGAAGAGGAGTGAATATTAGTTTTTGAATGAGTTAGAGTATGTATGACTGTGTCTGGTTGCATTTCAAAGCCAAATAGATATGATTATCCTTTTAAAAATTATCCCTGTATCTTCTCTCTTTTATTATTACATAATCACAGAATTTGAGAGTTGGAAGGGACCTCAGTGGCTATCTAGACCAACCCATCACAAAAAAAGAATATGGATAATTGAAAATTTACTCTGTCTCATTAACACTGAGGAACTTGAATAAATTTCTTATCCTGCTTTTCTTACAAAGACCTCAAAAGACTTACCCATCTGTTTTCTCATTTGTTGTTGTGGCAGCCTTAGAAGAGAGGAGGGGCATAGAGGAAATCAGGTAGTTGTCAGGTAATATTAAGAGGGAGAAGATTATGAATTCCAATTTTATAAGTGAAACAATTGAGGTTCAGAGAAATTTAGTATCGTGCTAGAGGTTATATATATGTGTGTGTGTGTATGTATATATATGTATATATATTTTTATACACACATATATACATATATATATATCAGGATCATCGACACAATACTGTGTGCTATTTTTGTATCCTCAATTTCTCCTTTGGTCCCTGCTATTATTACTTACCGTGGATATTACCCATGTTTCTTCTGGGTACTACCCCCTGTGGCATTTCAATGACATAGGCACAAATGCCCAAATTGTCCAGAGTATAATGAGGCCATGCTGGACCAGGGATAATATGATCTCTTTCTTTGTTCCAGTGTGAAACCCAAGCTGGGTTTGGTGGTAAGAAGATGACAAATGTCCTATTAATACACATCCACATGCCAGACCCTCATCACAAAAGCCAGGAGCTTAGGATGTGGGTACAGAAAGAGATAAAATGAATCATGTCAGATGGGCTTAGAGTTCCCTCCCTCTACTCAGCTCTACCTTGGTGGAAGAGGGGAGAGTGGCCTCCTGGAAGGCATTAAGATCAACTGATTGAACTGGATGGCCCAGGAGGTAAGCACCTCACCCTAAAAGGAAAATAAGACCAAGGATAATATTAAGGCAGCCCTCTGAGGTAAAGGACTCAGAAGTTTGGTCTGGAGAGACACAGTCTGTTACCTGTACTAGAGAAAGGCTAAGAAGATAGGTAAACAGATGAACAGACAAAATGAAATGGAAGTGTCTTGGCCAGGATAGCACTGTGAGAAAGAAAATATATGTCTGTGTATCTCATTACATGGTTTTACTCATATGTGAATTCACAATTAAATGTTCATGGGAGTTATGTTCAGTACATAACGTAGGCTCCAGCCCGCTGGCCCCTGGCCCCCCCCCCCCACCCCCATTTGTCCCATCTACCTAATACCTACATCTGCTGCCTTCTTCTCTGCTAGTTCCAGTTTCTCCTGGGCATCCTTCAGTGCTTCTGAATACTTGTCCAGTTCATCCTCTGTTCCCTTCAACTTCTTCTGCATAGCAGCCAGCTCATCCTCCAACTGTGAGAGACCCCAAGAAAGCAATACATGCACCAGAATTACAGTCTAAATGTCCCTGGGTTCCTAGATCCTGATTAGATTCCTTGTCCAGCCTCTGGACTAGCAGCACCAAGGAAATTCCCCCATCAACCAGTTCCCAATTCTCTGTCTGTGTCATATGGCCTTGAGAAGCCCAATATTTAGCAGCCTGATACCTGAGATGTCTAATCTACCCCCAAGTTTTTTACTTCAGAGACTTGAGAACCAAGGATGCTTGAGTATCTAGATGGGGTTTTATGTTAAAGAATTGATGAGGGCATTGAGGTACTGAATGTTAGCATTCTATCCCTCCCTTAGAGTCAGACAGGCTCGACTAACACATAGGAGGTACTACATAATTGCTGCTACTACTACTATTACTGTTATCATCATTGTTATTAATGGATAAACGGAGGCTTAGAAAGTCAGTAATTTGTTCAAGGTCATAAGCAGCCAGGACAGACAACTCAGATATCCTTTTCCCAACCTAGAGCAATATTGCCCCTGTTAGGACCGTGGAAAAAAATTTTCTCCCAGAAAGAGACATTTGTCCTTTCTGTCTGTCACCTTCCTTTCTTATTCATTCTCTTCCCATATCCTTTAGCCCCATATAGATGTTAAAAACAAATTCCGACACACACCTGCTTGCTTCTGTCCTCTGCTTGCTTCTGTTCAGCCTCAGCCTGCTCTGCCCGGTCCAAGGCATTCTCCTTGTCCAACTTCAGCATTTGCATCTTTTTTTTAATAGCCTCCATCATTGGGGTTAGTTATGAGCAGTTAGGGACTGAAACAAACGCTGAGGGGCTTCTGTCTGGGCAACTGACCATCCCTAGAACTGAGGTTTTATCTAGAGGGCTCTAGCTCCACCCCTCCATCCCAATATGGTCCTGTTCAATCCCCCACCTCCCTAAAATTGACCTCCTATGGGAAGGAACACGCTGATGGACTGACATCACTTAGAGAAATTTGGGAACAGCTGAAGGCTGGTTTTAGACAATAGAAAGTGGGGGAGGGACAGGCCCCTATCAACATGAATTTTTTTTTCCTCTTTCATTTGGATACCTTAATAAGTGTTATAAGAGAAAAATGGAATGCTCTGGAAGAAGGAGAAAGACAGATTTTAGGCACCCAGAAAGGTCCCAGTTTTTGAAACTTTACTAGAGCTCTGACTACCCCTCCTACTATTTATTAACTCTTACCTGATCTAAACTTGGTGCCAGTCACATCCCACTAAGTATTGTCCATTTATTCTTGGTATCTAGTGAGTTTAGGGAGTAGAAGAGGGGAAGGTTAGTGATGATTCCTCCCCATCATAAAATTGTTGTGCTACTTTAGGGGTCCCTGGTTATTAAAGAGAGATCCAGACCGCATTCTTCTTTCCCCAAACTATAAGGATTAAATAAAAATGGGGCTGCTAGATAGAAGAATCAGAGTTGGACCTAGGAGGTCTCCTTAGAGACAAAATTGAGAGATGGGGGAGGGGTAGAGAAACTGAAAGAGAGGTGTAAGTCCCTATTTTCCACATGTGGTTTTGGATCTTTAAATAGAATTCCAGTCACTTTCCAAAGTGACTGTCCAAAGTCCAAGGTTGTTGACCCATGTTGATCACCTTCTTTCCCCCTCCTCCAAACCTCATCATTCTCCCCTCCCTTCCTGGATCAACTCAAGGCCATCCATAGTCATTCTTTCCCTGGTGACAGGTGGCTGATGACCCCAGAACTGGCATCAATGTGTGTACCAGAAAGGAAGGTGGGCACTTCTCAGGGACATGAGAGCAAGTGGTAGGGAAGAGGCTGGGTAGTGTGTGGCCTGATATGTGACTTAAATCCTATGATAGGCAAAATTTGATGCAATAGCCAGATATTTATTTCTAGCTCATTAGCATGGAGGGTATTGTATTTGTGGCTAGGGACTTAAGGCAGAGGTGATAACCATCCCTGGGAGCTTCTAGTCATCCAAAGAACAAGAAAAGGTGGGAAGGCAATAAACATTTCTATGATGCCTATTATGTGCTGGACACTTTACAAATATGATCTCATTTGAGCCTTACAACAATAACAATGTTATTATTCCCATTTTACAGTTGAGGAAATTGAGGTGGACAGAGGTTAAGTGATTTACCCATGATCACACAGCTAGAGTCTGAGGCTGCATTTGAACTCCGGTCTTACTGTCCAGCACTCTACATTTGCACCTCTATGATACCAACTGATTCAGAGAGAAGACCCAATAAAGTTACCAAGGAATCCAGCTATGGAGTATTGAAGTAGAAATGTTAGCAGTATCAAGTCTGAAAATGAAGAAAGTGGGAAAATTCAGAACAAGGAAATGGGGCTGAGAAAGGCTCTAAATAAGATTGGGGAAAGGATTAGGATGGGAGAAGATGGAAAGGAAGAGGGAAGTCAAATCTGAGAGGATGAAGAAAAGAAGCCTTTTCTAGCATAAGGACCAATTTATAGCAGGACTAGATCCAAAAGTTTCAGCTTTTACATCTCTGCCACCACTCTACCCCACCCCAGATCCTGTCAGAACTCCTTAGACTACAGCTATTACTTTTCTAAAGAAGGGGTTGAGGGCAGGGAGAAAAGAATGAAAGAGGTCATAGTGATGCTGAATCACCCAACCGCTGTAAGAATATGTTTGACATTTAGTTGATTCCCAAACAAACAACTTAATATCAAACATATCACACAGAAGCAGGAAGCCTGGGAATAGGCAAAAATGAAAAATTAAGGGCCCAAGCATGGCCAGTGAGAGGATGGGTTATAGATCAGTACTAGCTCCTGCCCTTTTCTCATTTCCCACACCCCTTCCTGTTCATTTTCCCTCAGTGCTTCCCCATTCTGTGCTCCTGTCCTCTCAATGCCCTTGACTTTCACAATGAGTGGTTAGATTGACTAGGAAAACATGCCTGGACAAGCTCCATGTCCATGTACTACTCCTAGTAACTCAGGCCAAAGATTCTCCTATTTTATGTTCAAGATACATGATGGATCAGCAGTGTCAACAACTTATCACCCTGGATCTGCTCACCCTAACTTTAAGCCCCTTGGGGTTCCCCAGCCCTATGTACTTGGTAAACTTTGCTTTACCTCCATAATAGAACATAAGTTCCAATAGATATTCCCTAGTGGAACCTTCCCATTCACACCCCACAAGGCTGTTAAGGTCAACCCCACAAGTACCTGACCAATTCTATTCCACTGATTTCCACTTGCTTGTTCTCATTTCCTGGGTAGTATAGGCAGAGCTTCCAGGAAATACTTAACTCCTTTCCCCATCTTGCCCCATTTTTTCCCCATTCCTTTCCCTCTCTGTGCCACTCAGGCAAGTCACTTTTATTCCATTTGTTTCCCAGGTGCCTATAACAAAAGTGACCCAATCTTTTTAAGATGTCTAGCCCCTAATTTCCCCCTCACCCATCCCAGGATTTCTAGTGGAATGGGATCAGAGAGCCCCAGATTGCAGATGACTTACAGCCTCCCTTTCCTGACTCAGTCTGGAGGCCATATAAGCAGAATTGAAAAAGCCAGTTGCAGTTGATGAAAAGGATCCATGTTCCTCTTCTCCTTTGGGACTTTTATCCCTGGAGGAAATCCAAGAGTCTGGAATGCCCCCCTTTTTTTTCCTCTAGGATTCCTTCCTTGCAAAGATCCATGCTTCTCCTCTTTGGCAGCTCTTCTGTAAGAGACCCCAGTTTACCATTGGCCTAGTTGGTTTCGAGCAGGAGTTGACTGGGTAAGAGAGGAGTAGAATCTCATTGAGGAAGCAGGCAGATGCTTCTGAAGGCTGTGACCAAAGCTCAGGTTTATAACTATTGGAAAATTCTATGGGTGGTGGTGGTGGGGGGAACCAGGGGACATGACTTCAGCCCCCAGGCAGGCCTTCCCCATGTGTCCTTGTTCCCACTAGTATAGACTCCCCTCTGGCTCTCAATAACACTCTGTCCTTGGGCTGGATCGATGGTTTGTCCCTCGTTGCCTGTCAATTCCTGTCAACCTCATGGTTCGTGTCCTCTAGGGAAAATAATAGCTTATGGGCATCCAGATCTCAGCAGAGTTCTTGTGATTATGCCTTTATAACTGTTGTACCATCTTTGCTTGCTCTCTTTACCTACTGACACTGCCTTTTCCCATATCCTCAAGTGTTTACTTCATAAACCTTGGCCAAATCCTGATAACAAATTGTGGGTTTCTGATTAAAAAAGACCATAGTCACTCCATGCTCTCAATGTAAACTTAACCTGGTTATATTGAGAGAAGATGATGAAAAGCTGGAGAAAACAGGGAAAAGAGGGTGTTTACAGAGGGGAGAAAGGGGTTTAAGAGAGCATTTGAGGGAGCCAAGGATGAAAGAGCACTGCAGGAAAAGAAGCAGGCCTAGGGAATATTGATATAGAAGAGCCCAGGTCTCTGGGGGTAAGGAATATCTAAAAGACAGGAGTGGGACGTGACTGTGACATGAAATCTCCTCAGCCCTCATCTCTGGACTATTTTCATACCTTCCCCACAAATAAGGCAGACAGTCTTTCTAACCCCAGGGGAGCACAGCATGCATGACACCAGTGTCAGAAAGGAAGAGTTACAGTGAATGATTCTGCTGATGTAATGGGAGCAGACAGTGGGGCTGGGAAGGCAGGCTCAGTGGGGGACAGGCCTGCCAATAGCAGAGCCAATCCAGCAATGACAAGCCTGGAGGCAGGGGGAGTCCAAGGTCAGAGATTAGAATAAGCAAAGGGTAACACGTGGTTAGGGAAACCAAGTCAGAGAAATAGAGAGGGAAATAGATATCATGGCAGGGAGCAGGGGTAGACAAACTACAGATAACAGAGGCATAAAGGGAGATATAAGGCAGAAATAGGAGGAGGGTAATCTATTATTAGGAGTAGGGATTGGCCTTGAAGACTAGTGTATGAAAGTAAGAACTAAGGGGAAGGGAAGAGTCAGAACTAGGGGAGAGAGGGGGGTGGAAGATGGACAGTGGGCTAGGGAAATATAGGTAACACAATTAGCTGAATTTACAGCTTGTTGGCTGGCTAGACCCAACTGGTTTAATAAGAGTTTGGAGTTCTCCAGTAGCATCTCCCAGGTATATGTAACTTAGCCTTGTTCTAGTCAACATCTTTTATCGATGACTTGGATAAAGACAGAGATTACGTACTTATCAAGTTGGCAGATGACATTTAGTCCTCCCACTAAAGCTGGGAGGAGGGATAGCTATCATACTGGATGATATAGAGTACAAGAAACTCTCAGATTAGAGAACTGAGCCACATCTAATAAGATGAAATTATTCAGTGATATCTATAAAGCCTTGCTCTTGGGTTCAGAAAATTGACTTCGTAAGTATAGGGCAGGAGCAGGGTGGGGGGAGGTTTGATTAGACAGCAGTTTGAAAAAGATCAGGGGGTTTTAAGTGGATTGTAAACTCAATATGAATCAACAGAATGATATGCAGCCAAAAAGGCTAATGCTATTTTGGGCTGCATCAAGAAGGGCAAAGCTTCCAAGAAAGGAGATGATAGTCCTACTGTAGTCTGCCCTAGTCAAACCGCATCAGGAGTACTGTGTTCAGCTCATAAACATTTATTAAACATCTTCTGTAGCACTAGCTACTATGCTAAGCTCTGAGGTTACAAAAAAAAAGGCAAAAGACAGTCCCTACCTCAAGGAATATCTCAATAAGGATAATCCTTCCTTGTGGTTGTACCTTGGCTCCTAGGATATCTAGACTTTGAAGAACTAGCCCCTTCCCCTAATTTATTGTGGATTAAATTTTAACCTATGTTTACTATAGACTAAAATAACTCATATGTATGTACGTAAACATTAAACATTAACTACCAGCCATGTGCAAGGCACCAAGATTGATACTGGGGATACAAAAACAAAACATTCCCTACTATCAAAAGCCTTATCAGAACTGATTCTGGGGCTGGAAAATGTGTTTCTGATGCCCCACCACCCAGGTAGGAGTTTTAGGGCGTTTCAGGGAACTGTTGAGAAAATGTGGGGAACAAATAAACACCATATAATTTGATGCAGTCAGGAGGAGTTTTAGGGGCATATAGACAGGAGTATAGAAACTTTCTTTTTTAATGAACTGTGTTTCAAACATTTATTTTATTTGTTAGAAGTTCATTTCCCTTTAGAAATGACATGATTAAAAGTTAGTTTTCTATACCAGTCTACAGAAGCCTGTTCAACATATAACTTACCTTAACTAAGAGACTGTGTGGCCAGTTAGCAAACTAGATTCAGAATCACAGAGACTTGGGTTCGGTTATTGTCCCTGACACATATTGGCTTTTTAAAGTAGTGTAAGTAAGATTTAAGTAAACCTTTAAAAAAATTTTTTTTAAATCTAAGTTGCCAAATAGTTGCTGATATCTATTGGCTGAGGGAACTTCCTCAATAGGACTTAATTCTCTACACTGTTGAAATCATAGTTTTTATCACACCCAACTCAAACTAGAATCTAGTTTGATAGAAATGAACCATTATTTATAATGATGTTTCTAAGGAAGCATGCTTTTAGAATTTTAAGTTTCAAGACATAAAAAATACATTTTATGCCAAGATTTGGAATATTCCCCTCTACCAAGCTTACCCTCATTCCTGAACACATACTACAGGGAAGAAATAGTGCTAGGGATACTTAGAGATTACATCAAAACTCCTGCTCTTGGATTACTTAAAAGCAGAAGTTCTCAACCTTTTTGTTCTCAGGACCCCTTTATACTCTTCAAAATGTTGAAGAACCATCAAAATTAAACCATTATGAAAATAGACCCTTGGTATCCCTGGATAACACTTTGAGAACCATTGGCTTAGAGTGTCTGTCCTGCAATAGTATGGGCTTTCCTAGCAGCAGATAGTTGTTTGCTGGCAGGAGTGGTAGTGACTAGTACTTGGGGTTTTGGACTCCAGTGGGAATGGGGGTTTGGGTACACAAGTGCTTGGTAGAATCAGGAAATCCTGGGTGGAGTAAACAATAAGATTGTCAGGGGTGGTAGTAGTAGTATTAGCAACTTTCTATAGAGCTTTAAGCATTTTAAAACTTTCAACAGTCCTATGAAATGTAGGCAGTGCAATATTATATTATTATCCCCATTCAAAAAGAGGAGACTCATAGAGTTTGACTTATTTGTTGATAGTCACACAGTTAAGTATTGGACTCACAATTTGAACCTGGGTCTTTCCTGACTTCAAATCCAGTGATCTTTTTACTCCATCTCACAGCCTTTCAATAATGGTACTTCAGTGAAAGTTTAGGGACATTGATGAGATATCCCTTAATGGCTGTGGTAGCAGAGTGTTCCTGTGGCCAAGGCCCATAGATCAATGAAGCCTTGGCTGGGGCAGTCATTGATATATAAAGGAATATAGTAAGCACAGATAAGTCAGTGAGAAAAGATTTGAAAATGAGTAGCAGCAATTGAAGAAATGTGTTTAAGGGGCGGCCAGGTGGCTCATCGAGTAAGAGCACCCGCTCCAGTGTTGGGATGACCTGGATCAAATCCGGGTTCAGATACTCAGCACCACACCCAGAAATAACTGGCCGTGTAACCTTGAGCAAGTTACTTAACCCTGATTGCTTACAAAAAAAAAAAAAAGAAATGTGTTTAAACAGAAAAAGCTTGTGGAAAAGAAATATGGTAGGAGTTTGGAGAGTGAGGGAAGACAAATCACTGAGTTTGGATGACTGGAAACAGAAGCTTTGACACAGATCTGAAGGGTGGGCCTCAAGGGCTGAGCTTAAATCAGTGAGCCAGCTAGCCTAGTGGTAGAGCCATATTTAAACTATTAACAACCAGAATCATAGTTTGCATCAAACAACTCCCCTCTCCCACACTGCTAACATTCATCAGAATTACAGTTCCTGAATTGATCACAAGAGGTCACTCTTGCCTCATCAGTCTTTTAATCCATAATCTACCAAAAAATAAAGTTACAGATAAGAAATGGACAGTCTGGCTCTAGGTAAATAGCTGATCCAGATTTTTCCTAAGGAAAAAAAAATCTAGGCTTTGGGGAGCCTGGAAGTATTAACTGTTAAGAGAAAAAGGGATAGTGCCTCTGATGCCTTCAGAGTCTCTCCACATAGAAGGATTTGCCCATCTGATTTAGCTCCTGCTGGAACTGTCGATGCTCCTTCTCAAATAGCTGACTTAAGGCAGCCTGCCGAACCTGGGAGAAGGAGGGACAGAGTAAAGTGTGGAAATCTGCCTTCTGGCACCCACCCACCACCTTTACCCTTGGCTGGTTCCCTAACTCTTGGGTTTTGTTTTTTCAGTCTGGACATAGAGGATAGGAGATAGTTTAGGATAGGGAAGGTAGCATAGACTTCATACATTGCCTCAAGCTGGGTAAGTCCAATATTGTACAGTAGGGGTTAATGGACACTGGGTAAACAGAAATCAGGGCAACCTGAAGTACATTGATTCTAGGGAGCTAGAGAAGCACTAAGGGAAAAAGGTCAGAAAATCAAGCAATCAACAAACATTTATTAAGAGCCTATTGTGACAGTCATTGTGCTAGGCATTGTAAAATCTTTGACTGTTAGTACATTTGGACAGCAAAATACATAACACAGGTAGAATGCAATTATTGAATACAAAACTCTAGTACAGAGAATGAAAAGGCTAGCAAGCAAAGTGGTTCTGGGTAGAGACCATGGATGACCCGGGGAATCCTAGTGGACAAAGGGAAAAACAGTGGGTTTGACCCACTCACAGTCAGCAGTTGCTTGTTGGCCAATGCCATCTCCTGTTCCATGATGTCTTGCATTCTCAGGATGGCATATGGGATCCTCCTCTGGTCCATTGTTGCCTGCCATACACACTGCACTACTTTATTTTTCCAACTGTCCCAGGAGAATTTATGTGGATTTGATTTAGGAAGATAGAATACCATTAGGCATCTGACATAGAATTTGTCTTGTTTCCTAAATAGTTAAGTAAGCTCAAGTGTAGGTAGGTACAGTCTACCTACTGGAGATATATATATATATATATATATATATGTATATATATATATATATATATATGTGGAACCTCTCTTAAGTGTTTATTATACTGTTGAGTATAGACTGAGATCTCAAAAGGGGTTCCCCCTTACTGACCACCCCATTTATATTCAGGATATTATAGGAGTCAGAAATAGGAGGAAGGGCACAATTGGGTATTATAGTCTAATCTGGGGGGCATTAGTACACAGGTATTTATTTGCATTTGTTGTTATGTGAAGCAAAGCTAATTCTTGCCTTTCTCTGAACCTTGGGAATAACCACCTTATAGTATTGAGGATGGAGAAGACAATACTAGTAGGTGGAAGTTCAGGGGTGGAGGGCATAGGAAATTACCTCTCAACAGCCTTCTCAAATGCTATTATCCTCTTGTAACTCTGCAAGGAAAATAAATGTACCTGGTCAGCCATTACCAAACCCCTCACCCTAGCACCCTATTTGTTATTCTTGGCTTAAGAGGAGCTTGGGGGATCCTTTTCTCACTCACTCACTCCATCAGAAATAGGGCAGGTAATGGCTAGCTATCCAATCAAAATATTTCAGCACTTACATGGAAAGCAAAGTCCCATTGTAGGGGTGGGGAAGAAGCTCCTTACAAAGCCTTTTTTTTTGGTACTTGCCCATGCTCATACTAGGGAAACATCTTGGTAACCCTCAAAAGTTCTTTCAGTCAAGCGTATACTATGCCATACCTCTTCTATCTTTATAATCTGATCCAGGGACTGGGCTACCAGAGGGTTTGCCATGGATTTCGTGGGCTGGATAGACATTCTTAACTGTTGCTCTTCCTGTTTTGTCCACTCACTGATCTCAATTACCCTGGTTACTAGGCATGTCTCCAATTATGCCCTAGGCCGAGGCCCTGATTGGTCACCTGGCTTGTTGCCTGGGAGACCTGAAAAAGAATCCTAGTTCTTTAGCCTTCTAAGTGACCCCACCACCACTTAGGAAGAGCCATAGGCCCAAACCTTGGCCTCTTATGTTAAGCCACAGAGGCAGCTCCATAGCTATAATTTCAGGGGAGTCAGCTGCGTCACATCCTCACAGGTGCACACACATACACTCATACTACCTTCCCCCCCATCTACTCCAGATATGAAGCAGCAGAAATCAGTGAAGAACAGTAATGATATGCTTATTTTTACAGCTGTTTTTATTAAATAACCGGTTTATAAAGTCAGACCAGTGCAGTGACTTATTGGGGGGATATGGAATTAAGTGCCTATATCACTGACAGTTCCCCTCAGTTATGTCTTGATCCATAATATGTGAAGAGAAGGGCAAGGCAGTGCACTAAACACAAACACAAATTTCCACAGGGCTTGTACAACACCCTAGTTTCCTTTTGTCCTTTTCACTCCACAGCTTTAAATGACATGTCTGTGGGCTAGAGTTCCCACCCAAGTGGGTAAGGTAGAGGCTCTGTGGTTTCCATTCCTAACATCATAAATGCCCCCTCCCCTACCCCCACTAATCTATTTAGGATAAAATTGACTTTGGGAGAGGGCAAAAAATAACCATGATCGAAAACAAGTTGGGGTAAGGAGAAAGTGACCTGGACAGAGGAAAAATATGTGGATTCAACACCATAAAAAAAGCTATTGGAGAGAAAGAGGGCCTCGTGGAACTTTAGTTCTACAACAGATCAGAAGAATAAGCTAAGGAAGGATCTCCAGACACATTTCAAGAATTCTGAGGATAATGATATTAATGCTGTCCTGTGTTGCTGTGTCTCCTTGGACAAATCCCTGGGTACTGAGACTGGATTCTGCCACTGGAGCCATACTGGCTATGGCCATCTTCAAATTCAGTCAGAGGGTGCTCTCTAGTGTGTTGTAGTTATCCTTGAAACTCTTCAACTCTAGAAAGTGCTTGGCTCTTTTACTCTTCTGACTGGAGGGCAGATAGGTGACCTGAATAGTTGTTGGGGAGGAAACTTCAGGAGACTGTGTTAAATCCTTAGCTGCTGACTGGTGCTGCCGCTGGGTGCTCCCACCACGGGCTTTGACACTGAAACATCCAAAGAGAGAATAAGTTGTGACCAATATGAGAGGAGAAAGATCACAGGTCAGGGTTCATTAACTCTCAATATGAACCAATGGTCTGTGTGACCATATATATACCAGTTGCTAAAAAATTTTTGTGTCTTATTACATAAAACTTAGAACCAACCACTCCCTTCTCCTTTAAATCATAATGTCTCAAGTATTCTACCTTTCCACATTCTTCTCCCCTCCATTTACTCTATGGTCCATTCAGACTTGACTTGTGCTTCCTCAATGACACTTCACATCCCAAATCTGTGCTGCATTAGCTGTTCCCAAGGGTAGAAGCTTTCCCTCTTTCTTCCTCTTAGAATTTCTGGTTTCCTTCAAAACTCAGCTCAAATACTACCTTCTTTCTAAATGAATCTTTTCTAGATGCATCCAAGCTGCCAGCCACTTCCTTTCCCAACCTATCTTAAGTTTTGTCCATATTCTGTATGTATATGCTGTCTCTCTTTTGGAATGTAAGATCTTTGGGGGCACTATTCCACTTTTGTCTTTGTATTGATTTTCTAGTGTTTAGCAATGTCTGCCACACAGCAGCCACTTAATTAATGTTTATGGATTGAAGGCCATAACAGATATCTTTAGGTCACCTAGATTCTTAACCATCCCCTTTATTTTATAGATGAGGCCCAGGAAAAAGTGATTTGTCCAAGATAACATATCCATTTAATAATGTGTCTGCAGCAAACACAGAAAAGTCTTTTTGCTAGATAGTTTATGGAAATAATGTAAAATAAAACTAAAAATAGTAGGCTTAAGAGAACACTTTTTGTAGGTTTGCTGATTTCTACATGACTTGCTGCTTGATTTCCACCAAATCTTGCTGTTTTATTTTTGTGAGAGCTCTAAGTGTTCTTTTATATGCTTTTAAAGAACAAAACAATTCTTTTCAAGAGGCAAAAAAGGGAGAAGGTAGGAGACATACAAGCCCTTTCTGTCCTCTTAAGACCCCAATTAAATCTTAAGACAGAATGGAACAGAATGTATTTATCTATATAGTTAACTCTACATTATCAATGCTAATCAAAAATTTGAGAAATGTTTACTCTTACCACCCAGAATTTCTCATTTGAATGTTTGCACAAGCCTAACATAATGAAACTAAACCTAGGGTGTATGGGGGAGACAACATATTTCAAATCAATCAAGAAGGATCAACTAAATTTTGGGGTTCCCTTCTCTTAGTGTAGTCAAAGCTTTACTACAATGTTTTTGCCTATTGGGTCTCATGGTGTTGCTACTGCCAAGTGAGATACTAAGGATAGCTGCTTCTTAGATTGTTACTATTATAAGATTAAAAAGGCCAGAGCAATAATAATAAGGGTCCCGGGGGGTATGGAATTCTACTGGACTGGATTTGAACATATGTTTTTGTGCCACAGTTGGGGGACTTTTTCCTTAGCTTCCAAAATAGCTTTTACTCTGAGACAGTAGGAAGGAAGAGAGGAACAGTTTGGAGTAACAGAAAAATGCTGACTTTGGAAATGGGAAGACCTGGGTTTGAATCTTAGCTCTATTACTAAGTACATTTGGTTAAGTCACTTCTGTTGTCTGGCCCTCAATTTCCTTATCTGTCAAATAAAGGGGTTAGATCAGATAATTACTAAGGTTGCCTTCCAGTTCTAAACTGTATGTAAAAATATATAAAAATGTAAACTGTTATATATAAAAATACAACTCTGAGTTGCCTGGAATTACAGGTACTTTGCCTGCTTTAATTTCTGGTGATGGTCCCACCCTAGTGTCAGTCCAGTACTACTGAGTCCTCTAATATATGTTAGAAGGAAAAAAACAAAAAAAAAGAGAGGAACCCACAACCAGCCCCACTTTGACATGTTTTACCCACACTCACGCGGCAGCCAGTTCACTCAGTGCTTCTTGATAGTGAAGATATTCAGTTTGACCAAAGACCTATGGAGAAAAAAGAGGGTAAGGATCTTTTAAGCTCCATTCTCTACAATTCTCATGTGAAATAAAGAAAATCCACAAGCAACAAAAAGATTGACTTACACCAGTTCCATATCGAGCTGTCTCATAGCCATCTAGCAGAGTATCAATGAGAGCTTTGCGGACACCCTTGAAGGGGGTACTTGTGTTTCGAAGCTCCAGCAGATAGGAGCGGAAGTTCTTGCCCATCAGGGATCGAGGATGCCGACCTTCTGAATGAAATGGGATTTCTAAAGAGGCAAGAACATTTTGAAAATATTTTTTTTTCATGCATTTCCTGTCAAGGAATGCCTAATTACTTCCAAGTAATCTTGATTAAGTCTTCAAATTAGGGAATTTTGGAGGGAGCAACAGAAACCAGACATTCAGCAACTGTTAGGTAATGGTAGCCAATGGTGGATTATGTGGCCCTTTCTTTATCTATTTCCTGCCTTTAAGATAACATGAGCACTTTTTTTAAGTAGGTATATATATATATAGAGATAAACCTGCTACAGCTTTGGCCCCATCTATTTCCTTCTATGCTTGCTCTTCTGATCATCTTTCAGCTTGATTAGATGTGAGGAATGCAGGACTTAGTCTCAGGGAATACAGAATTCAAGTTGGGGCCTGAAACCCAATGCTTTGGAATATCTGTTCTTTCTCTGTAACTCCCACTCCCCACCCACTGGATTGTCTACTTCTGAACTCTAGGACAATGACTTCTTCTGCAAACATTTTTCCTCTTAGTTTTCCTTTGTTCATTTCTCTTAGATAGGTCCCAGGTTGGGATTGCCCATCCTTAGGGATGCTTTTCCTAGGGACTATGTGCTTCTACTTCCAAAGAAGGAAGGTAAGATGATGTGAGCAGCAGACTAAGAGTCAAGAGACCTAGGTTTTACCACTCACTAGCTAGCCTATGACCTTTACAAAGTTACTTCATATTTTTAAGTCCAACTTTCCTTATCTATAAGTACTAAGACTAGATATTTATTCTAACAATAGCATTGTATGAATCCTTAAAGTAACAAAACATGTAAGTTAGAAAACAACAATATTAACAGCTAGCATTTATATAGCTCTTTAAGTTTTGCAAAGATGCTTACAAATATATCATTTGATCCTCACAACCACCCAAAGAGGTTTAAGTGCTATTATTATTTCCATTTTACAGAGGAAACTAAGGCTGAGAGAGGTTAAGTTACTTGCTCAGGATAGCAGTATTTGAGGCTGGATTTGAACTCAGGTTTTCCTGACTCCAGGTTCAGCATTCTATCCATTGGGCCACCTGACTGCCTCTGTCCTAATTTGAGCTGAAACAGCAGATCCTTCCTGCCTTTTAAGAACTCAGCAAACTGTCTCCCTGCTCCCATCCTTCCCATCCAAAAGCAAGGGACTCACTGGCAAAATATCTCTAAGGAGAACTCATTTCCTCATCAACTCAGTTTCTCAAGAGGAGGAAACAGATTCTCTAGATTCAAGGAGTTCCTAACACAGGTATGCCTGAATAGAGACTGAATTTATTCTTATCTCCATGATGTGAGTCCTAAGTTTCTTCTCTATCTGGAGAATCAGATTTCCTGAAGAGACCTTCCCATAACTGACTGACCCTTACCAGAGGCACGAATGGCATCCAATGCTTTCATCCTATACAGGTAGTTGTAGCAATCTGTAAGAATAATGGCTTGAATCAGTAATACCACTCCCACTACCCTTATACTACAACCCTTTTACTATTAAGCCTAATTTGTCAAATTAGCTATACAGAAAATTTCTAAAATTATGGTTTCCTAGCATCTCTATCTCTCTCAGCTCCCAGAAAATAAAGAAACTCTGAGCCCTTGGCTTTCCAAATTTACCCATCCCCAAGGTGGAAAACTCGCCCCATACGTTGATTTCCTGATGTCTCCAGTTGCAAAAGTCTGGCATCATCCTCTTCAAGAAGCTGGGGCTCATACTTTACATCCTGGACCTTGGATAGTCGGATGTCAATCTCTTCCTTCAGATCCTGCTTCCATGGAGAAGAGAAGAGCTATCATCTTGGGATATATATCTTATGGTTTAGCTTATTCTCTACCTCCCACCAACTTGGAAATGCAGTAATCTCTGGGTTAAGGCATAAATATACTGAGTAAGGAACAGGAAGCAAATAAAAATCCTTGTACTGCTGTTATCTGAGAGAAAAGTACCTAGGAATAAGTGGGACTAGGGTTCTCCAACACCTGGAGACCCAAACCCTCTAAAATCACTCAGCACTGGCATTCAGGCAATGAATCACAGTGGGAAGAATCAGAAGACACCAAGTGACAGCAATCAACAAGGGTTCATCATTCACAACATCTCCGTCTTCTTTCCACAAAAGCAAATTATAAGATGTAGACAGACCATAAGGTAGATTAAAAGATACATACCCCAGAGATCGAGAAAATCCTACCCAACCACTTAAACAAATGCTACTGATTACAAATTTCGAGAAGGTATAGAAACCCACCTTGGGAGCGTTGTGCCCCACAGGGACGTGAGGGCCTCTTCGAGACTTCATTGCAAAACGCATGATCTGCCTCTTCACAAAAATGAACAGCAGCACAAATACCTGGCGGCAAAGATGGGCGAGAAGCCGGTTGCAGAGCGGCTCTCGGAGACCCCGCAGAGCCCCAGGACAGCTCCCTCCCCGCCCCCCCATTCGGGCTTCCAAGGAAGCAGACTTCGGCCCTCCCCCTGGAAGGGGCGGGTCAGCAGCCTGGGGGTGCCCGCACTAGGGGAGCTGGAGGTGGGCACGGAGCCGAGAGGGCGTGGATGGCAGGCGTCGGGGGGGGGGGGGGGGTCGTCTCCTCACCAAGCTCCCGTAGGCCATCACCAGCACGACGTTCACCCCAGACAACCAGTTACTGCTGGACGCCATGGCCACCTTACAGCTTCGTTAGCTTGGGCTCCGTAATAGCGATGGGCCTAGGGCTCCTTGGTGCTGCTTGGCCATTTCCTTATGGAGGAAGCCAGAGCCGGGCCCAGTCGAAAAACATGGCGGTCAGGAGGAGAAGGGGGGACCGGGGTGGGGGTGGGGGTACTGAGGAAGGGAAAGGAAAAAGGGCGGAGAGAAGCGTGACGAGTTCCTCCTCTCCCTTGGCACGTGACACCGGCAAGGTGGAACGAGAAAGCGCGTGCAAGGAAGGCGGGACTCCGCGACAGGGAGGAAAAGGAGGTCGCGGGTAGGTCACGTGACCGGAGGAGGCCGACTCTCGAATCCCGAGAAGGTGGCTCGTGGCAGGACGACGGGCGCGCGCCTCTTTGCGTGTCACGTGCTAAGGGAAGAAGGAAGGAGAGTGGGAGGGGAAAGGCGCGAGAGCGAGCGCGAGAGGAAAAAGGGAGGGGGGGGTGGAGAGGGAAGAGGGAGTCTATATCACGTGACAGGGGCGGCGCGGCCCGGGGTGTCAGTGTGGAGGAGACTGAGGTAAAGTTGGGAGCGCGGCGGCGGCGGCGGCGGCGGCGGCGGTAGCGGCAGCGCGGCGGGGCCGGGTATTGTCCGCGGCCCCTTTAAATCCGCGATTCCCCCTTCACCCTTTCTCTCCTCCCGCCGTGGCCCCTTCTCCCAGCAGCCGCCCCCCCCCCCCCCCCCCCCCCCCCGCCCGGGCCCCCCCCCCCCCCCCCCCCCCCCCCGTGCCCCCCCCCTCCCCCCCTTCTAGTCGCGCGGGCCCCAGGCTCTCCCACCTCCCCCACCGCTACTCTGGGCCAGCCGCCGGGGTTTTGTTTATGGTCGGGCTTGCGGCCTACTGGGCCGCGCCGGAGCCGGGGCCTAGATTTGGGAGCGTGGCCGGGCGGGGCGCGGGGTGGCCGGGGGGGGGGGGCCATGCGGCTCGGGCTTGAGGGGTGGAGAGAGCGCGAGGGAGCGAGCGCGGTCTGGGCCGGGCCTGAGGTAGGGCTTCCCCTTCCTCCCTTTTTATAACCCTGCGCCTGAGGAAAAGGTCGGGGCGAGGGGGGGCGGGGGGGGGAGAAGGCCGCGGCATTCTCTCCCTCTAGATTTGGGACCTTCTCGGGGCCTCCCCTCACCCAAGCTAGGACTCGGCCTGGGTTTTGAGCAAGGAGGGATCTGGGGAGCGGTGGGTCGAAGTTGCCCACGCCCCTTACTTTATTTCCTTATGGCCTATTCAATTTGAGTGCAAAGAATTAGTATTTTGGGGAGGGGTGGGCGATTGGTCCTGCCGGCTCCCCGTGTACCTCTGGGACTGAAACACTCGTCAGCCCTCCGCCCTGTTTTCTTCTCCTCTCCTAACCCCTTTGTCAACTGCTCTAGTTCTCACTTTGTCTTCTCTTCTGGATTTTTTTAAGGCATTTTAATTAATTAATATCTCATCTCTTTGCCCAGTGGAGCCTTGGGTACTTTCAACAATCAAAAGCATGTGGGGGAGCTTGACCTCACTGCTCCAAGCCCCTTGGGTATATTGCACTAGAGCACCGACTGTTTTTATCACTGTGTTCTCAATTGAGTTCAAGAAATGTTCATTAGTTCATACTATGTGCAAAGCATTTCCCATAATGGGGCACAGATTTCAAATTTATCGAATTCTTTCACCCTGTGGAGAGTACCCAGATTGCTTTGTAAACTGATGCCATAACCAATTTGCTTGAAACAGCCACCACCTCTTTGGTGGGATGTTAGGAAAAGAAAAAGACAGGTAGTTTTCTGCCTTAGCATATCCTGGACTATTAGCCTCAAAATACTAGTGGGGCCTTTTCCCCTCTTGTATCCGGGCTTGGAAAACGTGATATACTTGTGCTGAGATTTATTTAGCTCAGATCGACACTCTTCATTACTACAGAATTAAAATGTTTGGCATCCTAATAATTACCCTGTTGACTAGTTTAGGTGCCTGATTTTAAATGAACCAAGCCTTTCAGTGGGGTTGGTTGCTTCCATAATGGACAGGAGCCCTTTTTCTAATTAGTGGGCTGGTAAAAAGGTTATAGGAACAAGTTCTGTATTTTTAAAGGTGTACCAAGCATACATTTATGGGGAGATATTTTGTCTTGTTTGAGTGGGATTGGATTTGGGGAGAACATATAGCTACATAATTAGTTAATTTATTAAAACTACTTATGAATTATAGTTTACATTAGAAGCAAAAAGATGTATCTGTCAGGCTCTTGTATGGTCTCTGAATTGTTGCACTTAGTTTAGTGCACTCATAGCACTTATTTTCTAATTGCAATTTGTATTTACAATTAGATTGTAAGCTTGAGGGCAGGAACCTTTTCTCATTCTACTTTTGTATACCCCATGGTACTGAATACATAGGTATGCAAATAAATGCTTATTGATTGATTGATTTCAGTAAAACATGTTTTTAACCTCTCAATGGCTGTTTTTTAAGTTGTTGGTTTTCCAAAGAAAGTCTGATAGCTCCTTTGAAAACTGCACACTACCTACTATCCTGCGGTTCCTTTAAGCTTTAGTAATTAATTTGAGATTTCTCTTCCCTCCCCATCAGCACATCTTTATACTTTAAGGAAGGTAGTGTGTAAGATGGTTCTCTTGTTCCCTGCCAACTGTGGATGTGTTTGCCTGCCCACTACTAGAAGGTACCAAGTCTGTGTTCCAAGTAATCCTTTAGATCAGTTGCTTCCTGCTGACCTTGCTCACTGTTTTGCAAGTTGTCTCAATCACATTTTACCAAGCATTTGTAAGAGAGATATGGGAATTCAGTCACTAGTGATCAGAAGAATGTCTTAAATAATATTAGATCCAGAGTGTTTTTCCATTAAGTGTTCCAAACAGAATTAAGTCCAGACAATTGTGCAAATAGCTGTAGCTATGCAATATAATTGTGTAGCTAGCATATGGTCTCCTAACTCATCCTTTTAAATTGAAATCAAATGTGTGGTGGAAGGAAGTCAACATTTAGACCTTGTAGGTTGAGATGGGAAATGCCGACTCATATTAAATTAGAAACCCTGACTGTCCAATTTTAAAATGTAACCGATATGAACACTTTTGTTCTTGTCTTGACATTGCTTTATCTCCACTGCTGGTTTGGATGCAGTGGTGGTCAGTTAAAAGGTGTTTGTATTTTTGTAGGTGAAATGTTAAAACTTGACTCTGATGCTAGCCTAGAGAGATAGACTACTGTGTAGTATATAGCCTGTACTCCCTTGCCATATTTGTATGTTTTTTGTTGTTGTTAAAATTGGTATCTGACTCTCCCTTAAAATGTTCCTTAAAGGCTTAACTACTTTTTTGGAAATGGAAGAAAATGAAAACTTTTAATGACATTGTAATAAAGAAGGATGTATGTAACCACAGTGTCACAAATTTGTAAAGAACTTGTCCCAAATAAATTGTTTTTATTAGCAATTCAAAGAGAAGTATCTTTCTGTGGACTATTCAAGAAAATGAAAGAGGTGAAATATCAGAACCTCCTTACCAAATCCAGCATCCTATTTGTGACCATATTGTATCAATTACAAGGAGACTGGAATTGACTAATGTAAATTTCCATTAGCCAGAAATTATATGGGTCAGACTTTTTCAAACTTATTAGAAAAGTGAGCACCTTTGAAAGAGAATAAAGTGGTGGCAAAATACCCTGTGCTCCTTTTGCCTACCACTGGCAAAAGAAAGGTTTTGTTTTTGTTTTTTAAACTAAAAACAGCAGCTGAGGTTGCATTACAAGCTGAGGGCATGAGTGGTACTCCAGTTGTACTGTTTCTTGTTAGAGTAGTTAGTTTAAGTTTATATTCAGGTTAGGGTAAACTTCCCATATGCTGTTCTGTAACTCCTACCAGTGCAGTCATGAAATGACTTTACAGTGCTTCCCCTTACAAGTAAGACATTGTGTTGGGTGCTTTGGGCTTTGGCTAATTCTGCAATTCTGGGATGTTCTACTTCAAAAGAGCTGTGGAAGATATTAATGGCAGTTGTGAGCCCTAAGAGTTTGGGGTTTGTTGACCAGCAGGTTAGGTGGAGAAGCCACTGCAAAGACGAGGAATAAGGATTGCTGCTGGAGGAGCTGGGTTTCCAGGCAAAGTCATTGGAGTGTCTGTTTTGGAAGACTCTAGTTTAAAAAAAATCCTCCACATAATGTGTACAGATAAAAATTTAAAGGAGGTGAGAATATTGTAAAGATAGCCTGGATTTCAGAAGTAGAGTTTATGTATTTCTTTAGGTAGGAGTACTTTGAACTGATTTTCTTATTATGAGTGTGGGTTAGTTATCCCCTTCATAGAAGACCTCTACTTCTACCTTTTGATAATTCTATAGTGTAAAGATACTTGAGCAGACTCTTCTCTGTTTGAAGGGGTTTTGAGTCTTAGGGAGGGGTGTGTGTGTGTGTTTGTTTTAATTAACAGGTTTCATAGACAGCCCCACTTGCCAACAACTAATAGAACTGGAATGAGCTGGTAACTTTTTTATACTTTTTATGTGGCTGCCCATCATCAAACAAACAATAAATATAATACACTATGCTACACAAAATGGGTTAAAAGCCATGGTCCCTAAGAGGCTTATCAATTTAAATATGATGTTTCCTTAAAAGCAGATACATTCTCTCCTGGTTTGCTGTGCCTAGAGAAGAGTGATTAAAAAAAAAAGTTTTTTTTAAGGGGAGTGAGGACAGTGATAAAGACATACTATTGACCACTTTTGATCTCTAATAAGAATTTTTTTTTAATATTTCAGCATTCTACCTTGTAAATACTGTTATTTGTATATACTGTAAATGATGACATCAGTGGGCACTAACCGAGCCCGGGGAAACTGGGAGCAGACACAGACACAGAACCAGACACAGCACAAGCAGAGGCCACAGGTAAAGAAATTTGAGGGGAAGTAGAGTATGGGCAACCCAAATGGCTGAAAAAGCTTTACATCCAGCATAGCTTCATTCTGTGCTTTGAGCTTTCTGTATTTTGTTTATCAAGATTAGACCTTAGTTCTCTTATTCTCCTGGATGATTTCTTTGTTAATATTATGTGCTGTTATAAAAAGCTGCGTTTTTTTTTTTTTACGGTTTAATGTTGCTGTATAAGGCTTTGAGAAAAGGGATTATATTACTTTTGTTTTTGAGGACCCCCCCCATGGCTACAATTTGGTAATGGCACTTCTTTTTCTGTATCTCTGGCATAGTATCTTCCTAATTTCTTAGATTTTCCATTGTGACTCCACTCTTTAGTCCATGAGTGTCTAGCCATTTCCCCACTTCTTTTCTTTTCCTTTTTCTTTCTGATCTTTTTTTTCTCTTTTGTTTTGTTCTTTTGGGGCCTTTGGAAGGTTTATCTGTTTTTCCCTTCACATAAGGACTTGGCCTCTTCCCTGGATTTTTTTTTCTTTCCAAAAATCATTTAGTAAGACACCCTTGAGCATTGTTCCATTATAGGTTTAAAAGGAAAAATTAACCATCTGGGAACCAAACTTTGTACGTTCTTTTGAAGGTTGGTTTAGATAAGATCTATCTTAGGTAGCCAGTTGGTTATTAGTCACTATTGTGAGTAAATAATTCATATTTGATTATTAATACGAGTAAATGAATTATATTTCATTATTTGGTTGGGGGGAGATTTTTGCTAAGTGAGTTCCCTTTACTTTTTCTTGTTCACAACTATTCTCAAGATTGTTTCCAGCATAGGAGTCTGGTGCCCATTGAGTTTGTTACCAAGCAAGTCATTGTAGTCCTAAGCACCTTATATTCTTGTAATGATCATTCAGTAGAAAGACTGTTTTTATCCCCAGGCGATACCTGTTGTTCTTAACATCTCTAGCCTTAGAAGCAAAAAGGCAACCTTGGAAACTGGGTGGGCTTTTCTAATAAAAGTTACAATTGCGCATACATTTGGAATTATGACCAAGCTACTTTAGGAGGTAGCATTTTAGAAACTTTTGCTCCTAAGGAGAAAACTCTGCTAAACATAAGCAGCTTTCTCTTTTTAGTGAAATGACTGGATATTACAAGAACTGTATTAATGGCTACTTCTCCAAACTCTTTAAGTCCACTGTTCAACTTTCACTGTGCTACTTCAATGGCAGCATGAACAGAAGGAGCACTAGAACTCAAAAGACTTGGCCTTGAATGCCACATCTTAATCCTATTACTTTTTTTATGTCTCTGGCAGGTCAGTTAATATTTCTGAGCCATTTGCTTATTTATAAAATGGGGATAATACCTTCCCTATCCACCTTAGGGTTGTTATAAGGATCAAATGAAATAACATATGAAATATATATGTGAAAATATGTAAACTGTAAAGCACTGTCAAATGGTGTTAGAGCCCTTGGTGCCCTGTCATTTGTAAGGGGAAAAGACATTTGGAAAGGAAAAGGAAAGAGATTTGAAATTACTTTGCACAGGCACTGTCCTCACTGCTTCTCATTGTATTTTCCTGACCATACTTTCCTGATTTCCATCTCAACTCATAGGCTACTGCAGAACAGATTAGACTTGCACAGATGATATCGGACCACAATGATGCTGACTTTGAGGAGAAGGTGAAGCAAGTGAGTATACTAATTTATTGTGGGGGTTTTTTTTTGTTTGTTTTTTTGAGAGGAGGGTGATAGTTGCGAGTATTGGTATCAGGTAACCATACATACCCCCTGCATTACTCAAGATGCTGACTCTTCCAGGGAGATTGGAAAGATTATGTCATTTATACATATTTATAGCCTAAGATGTCACTGGCTTAGGCCAAGAACCAAGTTTTTTCCAACTAGTTTTTTCCCTAGTTGGAATTTTTTTCTTACTCCTTTGGGCAGGTGTATTGTTCTGAGAGGTCTGACCTTTTACTCCAATTAATTTTTGAATAAATGATGAAATATTTTCCATATCAACTTCAAACTATTGTGGTACCTCTTTTTTTTTTTTACACGTACAGAGATACATAGTGCATTTAAATGGGGCAGTAGGTGGGTCATTGTATAGAGCACCAGACCTGGAATCAGGAAGATCACAATTCAAATATGGTAGCATTCTTAACTAGCTGTGTGACCCTGAACAGATCACTTAACCTGTCTCTGCCAAATAATAACTACTTCCCAGAATTGTTTGGAGGATAAAATATAATTTGTGAAGTAGTTCTCAACCTTAAAATGCCATATAACTAGCTATGATGGTGATGCCCTAAAGTGCCAGATTTAGTGGGCTCTGGCATATTCTGTCCTTCAGTAATAAATGTGTGTTGAGGATTTGTTCTCTGATATATTGAGTTGGTTTTGAGCTAGTATAGATAAACTCCTATATACAACTCTGATAGCCAACTTGGAATTGATGATGTATTGATGATATTTTGCTTTTAGATACAGAACATCAAAATGTCACTTAGTTTGCTTTTAAAGGTGCTTATTTTCTCTTTCTTCCAGCTCTCTTCTGCCTTAATTCCTCCCCTTCTCCTGCCCCACAATTTTCTTTTTGTGAGAGATACAAACTGGCTCATGGTGATTATAGTCTTTCTCTTTCCAGCTGATTGATATCACAGGCAAGAACCAGGATGAATGTGTGATTGCTTTGCATGACTGCAATGGAGATGTCAATAGAGCTATCAATGTGCTGCTGGAGGGGAACCCGGATACGGTAGGGTACTTAGCTTATAATATTGCACTATGGGGTACCCTTGGGAGATTATGATCCCTGCATAATACCAACTGGGGTTGCATACTTTTAATAAAAGCATTACCATCACAGATAGTGGGGAACTTTCTTGGAAGTTTGTTTGCAGCAGATTACAGCCATTTTAAAAGGTGGCAAAAGATTAATAGTTCTCTGTGTGTATGTGTGTCCCTTATTTTAACCAGTTAGCCCTCCTTTAAGGAGATAACACTGGTAGGTAAACAGATAAAATGTGTCTCTTCTGCTTTTCTCAGTATAAATTGTAATTCATTCTAGGCAAGTGACTATTTTCAAGGCTGTATTTGAATTGTAAGAGGCAGCATTTGATACTCTTAATTATTAATCATGAGACTAAATTGGCCATTTTCATTTCTGAAGAGTCAAAGTCACAATCTGTGCCCCATTCTTAACTCGGTACATTCCCATCAACATAGACTGAGGATCACACAGTGCTGTTTCATCTTTTGAACTTACTTCTAATGAAGAAAGAGGGATAATAAGTTTTGTAGCTTTTCTGACCTTATCTTGGTAATGAGAAAGGAGGGATATTTAGCATGGAATGAGAAGTTCTTTTAATTTTTTTTGAGCAAGAGACTTAGAAGAACAGAAATAGCCAGGGCAGATACCACCACTCCCCCTTTCTTTTTTTCCTACTTAAAGTGTTTGTGAACAATAATTAATTTTGAAGAAGTTTGAATTTCAAAGCCATGAGATTTTTATGAAGATGAGGATCTTTGACTTGAGGTATCAGACATGAATTATGTTATGCTTTTTAACCCATGCCATCTTTTTCATACATCTGTCTTAGTACTTCTAACCTTCCATAATCATGCAAAGGAAGACTGAATCTGGCGAATTAGGCCATAAGTTCATCAATCCTTCATGAAATCAGTGGGAAACAGGATAATTTTTCCAGTGATTTTGAATTAGGTTGGGTAATTGAGATCCAAACAGATCAACAGTGATATTGAGAAAGTTGTAGCAACCCTTTATTTATTTATTTTTATAAGCAATTGGGGTTAAGTAACTTGCTCAAGGTTACACGGCCAGTTATTTCTGGCTAAATATCAGAGCCCGGATTCGACCCCAGGTCATCCTGACTCTGAGGCCAGTGCTCTTACTCCCTGAGCCACCCGGCCGCCCCAACCCTTTATTTTTTAGAACCTATGTGTAGATGTCAGCAGTGATGACATTGCCATTAGGTAAAGAGGGGGGTGATGGTTTCCTTATGGTCTTCTTTCTTCCTTTTCCTCTTGCTCTCCACCCAAGGTTTTAGGATTAGCAGAAAATCCGTGGTCATTGACTACTCCTTATTTTGTTTTACTTGAATCTGATTTCTGGTGTTCTAAAGGTTGTTGTAACAATGAAGCTATTTAACCATGGGCAATTACTGATGCATTGAATATAAAATGACTCACTTGTTGTAATGTCTTGTCCTGGGAAGTAACTTGGATTGGAAGATGAGGTGACACTTAGGAGATATGGATGGAATATTTGTTCTTAGAAGTACGCTTTTCATTTTAATGGTCTTGTTTCATAATTGTTGAGGGTCAGGGCCATTGTTTTTTTGGTTGAATGTAATAACTGGGGAGCTATCTTCTGCCTATCTTGGTTTATGAAATGGAACCTTTGCCTGCCCAGCAATTTTAAAATGTGTGTCTGATTTTGAGTATGCGATATTTTGTTATGTAAACTAGGGTATATATTACATTTGAGGTTTTTAATATCTCTAAGAAGTTTACTTTCTCTGAGGTGTAGTTTTAAAAAATCATTTAGCTGATTTTCTTAACTGTCTTTTCTTCAAATCTAAATTTCATTCTTTGAGAAAATTTCTTTGACTATAACCTAGAGGCTGAATTAGTGTCCTTTGCTGAGGAACAGGAAAGGAATAAACTGTTTATACCCTTGGCCTAAGCAGTTCCATGGTTGGGCATTTACCTGAAAGAGATCAAAGATAGAAGAAAGATCCAATGTATCCTAAAATAATCAGTTTTTTTTTTTTTTAGCAAAGAACTGAAAACAGGTATCCATTGATTGGGGAAATTACCAAATAAACTGCAGTAAATGAGTATAACAAAAAATTATTGTGCAGAAAGGAATGACAATTATAAGGAATTGAGAGAAACTTGGGAAGATTTGTGTGAAATAAGAACGAGAAGAACACAGTTCCTATAACTATGTAAATGTTGAACTCCAGAGTTCATTTATGTAATTAAAAAACTAGTAATAGGCCTTTAGAACAGATAATGAAATATGTTTCCCCCTCCACTTGAGAGGTAGGTTCTACGAAGGTAGAATGTTACCTATGTTCTTAGGCAAAGTCTCTGAATCAGGAGGTTTTGCTTCAATTTTTCTTTATTATAAGAAAAAATTCAATAACAACTAATAGGAAAGGGAAGTATTTCCAGAAATGACTGATAATAAAAACAAAAGGCATCAGTAAAACTTATTTTAAAAATTGAAATAAGTGGTATAAAAGCAAAACAAAATAGATATTTTCAAGTTAAGCCTTTCAGTCTACTTTTTGTTTTAATTTTTTGGAATAGGATATGAGATCTTTTGGAGGGGGATATGGGGTCAGAAAGAGTTGATGCTCAGTTCAAAATAAACATGACAGATAAGGACATGTAAGGTGATTTGATTTGATTGATCATCATTCTTAGATGGGCACATCTTGAAAATGATCTTGGACATGGTCTTAGCTGATTAGGAACTATAGATGCTTTCTCTATAGGAAGAACTACACTTCAGAATTACTGGTCTGTAACTTAACATTTTTCTGACTTATGGTTTTCATCCATATGGAGGATGGTACATGGGGGAATGCTTAGCGCTTGCAATTGAGAAAAGAAGATGGGAAAATGCTTAACCTTCTCAGGCATGGTCTAAGGTGTTTTATGCCTTGCAGACAAGTAACTTCTTTCCTCTTCCCCTCCTTTTTTTAAAAGCATTCCTGGGAAATGGTTGGGAAAAAGAAGGGAGTCTCGGGACAGAAGGATGGCGGACAGATGGAATCCAATGAGGAAGGCAAAGAGAATCGAGACCGAGATAGGGATTATAGCAGGCGACGTGGTGGACCACCAAGGCGGGGAAGAGGCGCCAGTCGTGGACGAGAGTGTATGCTTGTGGATTTATCAAAACCTATTGAGTTATCAAGGCAGCATGGCATAGTGAATAGCGTGCTGGACTTGAAGTCAGGAAAACCTGAGTTCAATACCTGTCTCTTATATTTAGTAGCCATGGAATAATGAGCAAGTCATGTAATCTCATTAAACCTTGGTTTCCTCATCTGTAAAATGGAGAGAATACCTACCTATAGAACTTCATCAGGTTGTGAGAATCAAACAAGTTAATGTATGTAAAATGCTTTTGCAAACCTTAATGACTAATGCTAATTACTGTTAAGATGTTTAGTTGTGAGGAACATAGCAGTGTCCTTCCAGGGGAGGATCCAAATCTTAAACCACTCCTTTTTCGTAATTACCTTCCCTTTTATGAAGATTGTAGTCTCCGTCGAATAAATTCTTTTTATCTGTGCTGCCAAATTCTTCTGTAATCATCCCATAATCACTTGTAGGAATGATTTAACCCAAAGCTTTTCTGTCAGTGGGATTAGGGACTATTTTTTGTTTATAGCCAGTGTAAATGTGTAAACCACCCACCTTTCCCCAAATACTCTAGAAATTAAGATTGTTTTCATAGTCTAGTTAACCCTCTTACACTGAGTATGTCCTGTTGACCCTATTGTAATTACTTGTTTATGCATCTTTATATTTTAGTTCGAGGTCAGGAAAATGGACTGGATGGTGCTAAGACTGGAGGCTCCTCTGGAAGAGGCACAGAAAGAGGCCGAAGGGGCCGTGGACGAGGCAGAGGTGAACATCTTGCTAGGTTGGGGGCAAGACATCTATTTTGTAGAGGGTTTAATTTTTTTTTTCAAAGAAGTTTGTCTTATTTAATTCTTTTTTTAAAAGACAGAAGATAGGGGCGGCTAGGTGGCGCAGTGAGTAAGAGTACTGACCCCGGAGTCGGGAAGACCTGGGATTGGTTCCGGCCTCAGATACTTAACACCCACACAAAAAATACTGGCCATGTAACCTTGGGCAGGTTACTTAATCCCAGTTGCTTTAAAAAAAAAAAAAAGATGAGATCTCCTTGCCATCCTTTTTGAAGTTCTTGCAAAGAACTGAGGGTTGTTGGGTTGGGTAAGGGATACATTCAAAGCAGTTTTTTGTAGTGGATATTGATGCACTTAAAAGGATTATTATCTAATAGATTAGTCAGGGGACGAGATCTTTTTCATTAGTAATGACTAACTCATATTAACTGATCCTTTTCATGAAATTGTAGAGAGAATATTTTATTAAACTATCCACTTTGCATCTGTTATTCCAAGGCTGTCTTAGTAGGTTTTTCTCATTTTATTTCTAGGTGGCTCTGGTAGGAGGGGAGGACGGTTTTCTGCCCAAGGCATGGGGTAAGTTTCATTGATTAGGAGTTAGAAATTAAATTATCCCTATTTTCTTTCCTTTTAGGTGTCACCATAATGATTAAGATAGCATAATGTTTCAAAGCAATTAAATAAACATTGTCCTATTCTAGTTTAAACTAGTAATTAAAGAATTCCCAAAATAAGGCCAAAAGATACTCCTACTTAGTCATACCCAAATTCACACAAAGGGCATTCCTGAGATGAATAAGAGGAAGGGCATGTGACCTGCTACTTCTTTGCTTAAAAAAGTAGTTGCTGCTTAGATTGTCCCTTGTCATCCTTCTTGGCAGCTTCAGTTGAATGCAGATGTTTGCTACTTCCCTGAAATCCCATGGGAATTTTGTGATGGATAGTGATATATTAGTTTAAATAGGCAGTAAGTGTGAAATTGAAACTTTACTGTGAAACACTGTGTAGGCCAGAGAAAAAACAACAGATAGCAAGTGGGTTTTGTAAAGTGGGGCCATTCTGTGCAGGAATTGGGGACAGTAGGGTTCAGAAGTCGTGCTGTCTTCATTATAGTGCTCTTTGGTGGAAGTTCTTAAGAGACTGGAGAATCTTTGTCTCCTCTGTTGTAGAACTTTTAACCCAGCTGATTATGCAGAACCAACCAACACCGATGAAAACTATGGCAATAGTAGTGGCAACACGTGGAACAATACTGGCAGTTTTGAGCCAGACGATGGGACGAGTGAGTTAACCTTCTTTATATGTTCTCTTATCCCCCTGGGAATCTGGGGCACTAATCTTTTTGGGTTACAGAGAGATATAGAAAAAAAATATTTTGGGATAAGTGATAGGATTGGTTCTAGAATTCACCATTTAGATTTCCAAAATGCATTAGAGCATTCATTGGGACATCTCTGTCTTTGAGAAGAGTGAAGGGCATATTTAAACTACTATCTTCTGAAGGGGAGAGTACCCTAATCCAAAGCTGCCAATTTGCTTTCTAGCACCAAGGCAGAAAAACCCTTTACTCCCTTCTCTATCAGGGAGTCTCATAGAGATAGTCAGAAGTCCTCAGCACTCCTAGTTCTTCAGATGATTCTAGGTGGTAGAACATTATGGGGCTTTACCCAGGGTTCATGTATATTCTCCTGAGCCAGCTTTGGTACCTGCCTGCAGAATGGATGGTGTGTATAAAAGCAGATGCTAAGTTTGTGTGGCACTAACAAGATGTATTTTTGTTTTATTTAGTTTTTGAGGGATGTGTGTGTGTTGTTTTAAATGTAATGTGGGTTCCTTGTTCTCCCTGAGTTCCTTCCATTTTTGAAGGTATCATCCTTTGCCTGATTGAGCAGTTGTTAAATATCAGGAAACCCTGCTGTTATCATTCTTGTAGGCATGAGGAATGTTTGGATTCTAGCAACTTGAAAGACCACAAATTCATTACTGTCCCCTTCAGATCTAGGTGGAGTTAATCTCTGGAATTTTGGGGGCTTCTTGGCATGAACTAGAGTTCTCATCCAAAAGATTTTCTCTTAATTTTCCCCTGCTGTTTCCATGTACTCAGCTGCTATCTCCTGAGTCCACTTTGACCCATTGAATGGACACTGAAGTTGTTATTGGCCAGAGAGATAGCTAGAATTCCTCTTATGCCTGACCATTCTCCCATCAAATGTCTTTTTCCTATTTTAATTCCATGTTGTGGAGTGGACAACTCTTCATTCTTCTGGGTCCTTTGGGAGGTAGAGGTGGCTGGTCTGGGTCTTTTGAATAAGAACGTTGAAATTAATGTTTTTGATCACTAGTTTGATATTTAGCCCATTGGTCTTAATCTGTCTTAATTGACAGCAAATGGCAGGCTTATAGAAATTTGCTTTCACTTAGAAAGAGGAATCAAATTCAGCATCCCAGACTTATATTGTAAACAGTAAATATATCTTCCAACAAGAAACTGGCTGACAGAGGTGTTTTTCTATCTGCTAAAGTGGGAAAATGGGGCAGGACTGACTTAGGAGACTAGAGTTTGAGATCCTATAATTTGTGGCTGAATGAAATTGTATGTAATATACCATCCATCATCCTATTAATGTTAAAGCTCCAGGTATAGGTTCATGCATTTCCATCATTGTTAATTCATGATATGAACATACTGTCATGCATGATCCATTCTTGTGTTTCCATAAAAGCAACTTCCAGCATCCTTTCTTAATTTAAAGTTAAGGGGAAAAAAAATTTACCCCCCTACCCCCAAATATCCACAGGTACAGTGGGAGTTGTGTACTGGGGGCAAACGTTCTCATTCATAAGCAAAATTTCACTGGTTGTTTTTTCTTTTCTTTTCTTTTTTGTTTCAGGACTTGATTTCATGGGGGTTGAGGGGTCAAATTATCCCCGAAAATTTGAGACTGCTCCTGGTATGATACATCCAGGCGCCTAACTGCCCCGGATATTATTTTTATAGCTTTTCATAAACTGAAATATCTGTGGATATGTAATTCTTATTTCTTGCTGTTTCCGTCTGTCTATCGCTCAGATTTTTTTCATTTAGTGAATATTTGATGTTTGCTTTCTGTGTTTTCTGTTGATGGGAACTAAACCATAATTCTTTGTCATCAAAAAACGTTTCAACTCCCACTGTTCCTTAGTCTTTTCCACGAAATTCTATTCTAAACCCACCCTCATCTGTGACTTTGAAGCTTATATGAAGCAGGTTCCTGTATTCTTCCCTCATCACTGAAGTCACCAAGAAATTTTCAGCCAGCTAGTCTCCTTAAACTTCTAAACTCCTTGACTGAGGCTGTAGTTGTGTTTCCAGAGGGAGAAAAGGACATAGTTTACTGCTTGAGTAGATGAAAGTTGGACTTCTGCTCAGATTGAAGAATGTCTGGTGTGTCCTGTTGGACAGTTTTAAGATGTTGCTAAAAAATCATTCTGCCAAACACATCTTCCTGTTAGAAGTAACAAATTTTTTAGTATTGTTGAATTTGAGTTGGAAGTTGTGTCACATGAATCTTTCCTTCAGAGACTAAAATATAACTACAGACTTTATTTCTGTCTTGGTTCCATCAAGAATCTTTCTCTTTTGTGAGAAATCTAACTCTGTTATGTTAGTTAGGGAGGTGCTCTGAGAATTGGCCTTGGAAAGAATGAGGGAGTTCTTCGTTTTCTTACCGGGCAGGTACCATATGATTCTTTAATTGCTGAAGAAAGTCTTAGAGTAGAGCAGAATTCACCTCATTTTTTTTTTTTAACACCCCCACCCCACCAGCAAATCTTCTGAGAATAGATTGAAATAGAAGATGGTAGAGATACAGAATTAGAGATGAAAAATATAGAATGGACCTTCTTGTGTTTTTAGTCTTTTTTCCCATAGACCCCATTACCCCAAACTGTAGTAGAATAGAATCTGTTTTTTTAAATTAGACAAGGATAAGGATGGGTCTTAGGGATGCACCACTGTGTGAAATGGAGCCAGAGATTCCCAGGTTGAACTGAGAGAAAATAATTAGAATGAAGGAATAAAGTCTTTTTTCTGTATACCTGTTTTCCTTTTCTCTAGCCCTCTTCTCTGCTCAGTAGAAAAATCTGTTATGATTGAAGGAGTTTGAGGTTGTGTCCCTTAGTCCTGACTTTGGTGTTACATACCTTTCCACGGTGTGGCTTTTAAAAGGGATCAGATCTTTTATTTTTAGTATCTAATTGAGCCAGTCTGGGATATGGCCTTACTTTGAAATTAAGTAAATGGCAGATAATAATTGCTCACTTTTTTATAGGGCTTTAAAATTAACAAAGCATTTTTCCTCACAACAACACTATGAAGGAGATACTAAAGTGATATCCCCATTTAACAGGAAACTGAAACCTAAGCTGGGTCATGTGACCGTGGTGTCACAATAAGTTTTGGAACTAGGATAAACTCAGGTCTTTTCTGACTCCCAAGTCCAGCACATTTTACTGCAATGCCTTACCTTCTACTTCACTGTTCTAGATTTAGATTCACATTCTTCCTTCACTGCCTTGTCATCAGCCACCATCAAAACCATTTTTTTATTGAGTTCATCTGTTCTGGTAAATCAGTGTTACCCTCTCTTCAGATTACCTGGTATTTTTTTTTTTATTCCAGTTAAGTAAGCTCAGTTGCATGCTCTTGTTTATGTTGCCTTTTACCATCCTACTATATGACCTGGTAATTTTCAGCAGGCCAGAGGGCTGAGTGTTATAAAGGATGTTGCCGTGTGGGAGGTGGGGTGGATAACTGTTTTTTTGTGGCTGCTACTGAACTGATTCTAAAAGATGATGATGAGTATGAAGCTATAACCCCAGTAAAATAGTGTATTCAGAAATGCCACTTTGGGAGGGTCTGGTCCATGATATTTGTTGAGAATCTTGAGAATCTTTTCTGACCGCTAGATACCCGTCACTTTTTTGCCTAAAACACATTTTAGAATTGTTTCTGAAGTAAGTCCTACCTTATAGTGTTTTGAGTCTCTTCTCAATTGTTCACTTTGTTTCTAGGTGCATGGAGGACTGCGACAGAGGAATGGGGTACAGAAGATTGGAATGAAGATGTAAGTGCTCCTAAAAGTCCCTTTAAAATGAATGTTCAGAGGTAGGAGTTGACCAGACCTCCACTTCTTACCATTGATGATTTTAAATTAGGTCTTAGCAACCTATGGACAACTGTGAAATGTTGACCTGTGACTGTATCCCCAGGGATAAGTAAGATTGAAAGAAGCCACATTGAGGGGAGGAGAGGTGGTGGAGGTGGGGAGGGCTACACAGATATCCCTTCTGTCTCATAACTGTACCTTGAAACACTGTGTGTGTGTGTGTGTGTGTGTGTGTGTGTGTGTGTGTTGCGCACGCGTACGTACTCGCTTACTATAAGACTTTGTGCCAGCAAAGTGACAAATCCTGGGGATTATGTTGGAAATGAAACTCTGGTGGTATTATGGTATGTAACAGCTTCTGAGACCCGGTATAACCAACACTCTTATACCATGACCTCTTAAAGTCATACTTTCATTCCATAGTCAGTTTAAGCACTTAATTCTTGTATAACTCTGTAATAATATGAGATGCAAAGGAAGTAGAAGGATGGATGATAATGAATCCTTACCCTCATGTATATAATCTAGTTGATCTTATGGTCTCTTTCATTTTGTTTAATGTTGCTAGACTCCATTAGCATACCCCTTCCACATTTGTAATTACATATAAAAGATCTCTAGGATTGCTTAAGTAAATGCTACCTGAGTTGAAATAACTGCGTCCTTGCTTTGAACTGAAACTTTATGCTTTGAACCTCAGGGTTGATTTCCAAGAATGAGTCCCTGTTTTGTTGGTGATTTTTGTTCATGTTCCTGTTCTTTGTGAAGTCTTCACTGTGAGTGACTTAATGGCCAAGGAAATGGCAATGTCAAATACCTTCCTTAATAAACCTGTTGCCAGGCCTGAAGTATTTTCTCTAATGTATATTGAACATCAGACAGTGACTGTCACCTGAGCAGACTGACTTGAACATTTAAGTAAATTCTCCTATGTCTTCTAGAAGCTTGGAATATTTGGTTCCATCATATTGAAAAAGTGATTTCTGGCCCTTTGATTAAATTTAATTAAATCTATTTCTAAAAGAAATTTTCATAATGAAAGAAAGGAAAATTCTTCAATTATAGACACTGTTGTTCTTTTACTTGTTTGGCTTTATGGGGGAGTCAAGAAGGGGTCAGTGTGATAACAGTGAAAAGTGCTGGATTTGGAGTCAAAAGGACTTGAGTTTGAATCCCACTTCTGCTGCTTCTATCTATGTGGTTTCACTTCTCACTTTCTCTCTCAGTCCCAGTTTCATCTTTCTGTTGTATTAGGTACATCTCTATTCCCGCCCTTCCTCTTGAAACTCTAAATCTGTGATCCGGTGACCCCTTGATCATTTATTCTGCTGGGTTCCCTGACTTCACAGTTATTTTGAATAAAATCAAAGAATATATATATATATATATATATATATATATATGGAAGAGGCATATCTGTCTAATCCATTCTCCCTAATTCCAGACCAAAGTACATCAGATCTATTGAAGAAATAAGTTGTTTGGTTTATCAAGGGTCTAGACAGCATAGGCTTCTTTCTTCTTTGAGGCTAAATTATCCTTTCCCTGCATCTCATTGAATACGTCCTACTTGGAACTGGTAGTGACTCATTCCTTTCTCTCTATTCCAGCTTTCTGAGACCAAGATCTTCACTGCCTCTAATGTGTCTTCAGTGCCTCTGCCTGCAGAAAATGTGACAATCACTGCTGGTCAGAGGTAAGAAAATTGTACAATAAACTTTGTCTTAGTATGTCTGAGGTGACTATAGGGATCAATTTTGAATAAGCTTCTTTTTTTTCCTATACTTTTAGGAACCTCTAATAAGCAGTTTTAAGTGATTGTTGTATTAGTCCTGTGAGCCAAATCGCTAGCTTTTGTTAAGATGTAAATCCTAGCCTTAGATATCCATCTCAATACTCTAATAAATATGTCTCTTTACTGTATTCCTTATGTAACTATCCATCTCCAGTTCTCTGTGCCTTTGTACAAACTGACTTCAAGGGATGTTCTCTTTCCTCACATGTGCCTTTTGGAATCCATAATTCCCTTTAAAGCTTAGCTCTTTGATTTACTACCTTTTACACATGGTATTTCCTAATTTTCCCATGTGTTAGTGCTTCTGATTTTCTTTGGAAGTTAAGTGCTGCTTTTAATCCAGCTTAAATTTCAATATTTCTGGTATTAAGTAAGGCCTACCATAAACTTAATTTCTTGCAAAGTAAATACAACTTACTGGGATTCAAGTGAAGGTTTTCCCATCCACTTCTGAATTCTGAAAATTCAGTAGTATATCCACTTACATTACAATGCTGATTTTTGTCTGCTCATTCTTTTAAAAGGATCTAGAATTAGGCCTTTATTGGGTATTGAATGACCATTATCATTCCCTATCCTCCAGAATAGCCAAGGTCAAGACATTAGATCCTGAGGTTGGTTTTAGAGTGGCACTTCTGTTCACAGCACTAATTGTTTCTTGAACTGACTCTGTCAGGTGTTGATTTTGGTATTCTATTCTTCTATTTGTAACGGCTGTTACAAAAGAAGAAGAGGTGATGACAGATACAGGATGTTAGTGATGATGTTATCAGAAATTACTTTCAAAGTGATATAAAACTTAAGTTTTGAAAGAATCTTAAGATACTTTGTGTGAAATGCATGTTTTAGATTTGTATATGTTGTTGATAAGATGTATTCAAATTTTAAACTTTTGGGTGAAGCTCCCAAATTTTAGCAAATTCAACCCTAATTGTCAAGTTACCATCAAAACAAGACTTAAGGTACTAAATTATCAAATTTATGCTAAAACAAAGCTTTAGAAAACCTTAGCATTCATTATACCAGGCAAATTAGTATACTTTCAAATTGCCACTTGGATACAGTTATATTTGTATTGGATACAGTTATATTTATATTATATTTGTAATTACTTAGCATGGTGGTTGCTCAGGGCTGTCTATGTTGTTGGATTCCACATAGAAGAAAATAAACTTCAAGTTTTGTCATCTGATTTGCCTTTTTAGCACTTGTGATGCTTTAACTAAAGCGAGGTTATTATGGGATGCTTGGAAATTTTTACCTTTGTTCTTCAAATGCTATTCTTCTCTTTGCTAGGATCGACCTTGCTGTGTTACTGGGGAAGACACCTTCTTCAATGGAGAATGAATCAACCAATCTGGATCCATCTCAGGCTCCTTCCCTGGCCCAGCCTCTGGTGTTCAGTAACTCAAAGCAGAGCACCATATCACAGCCTGCATCAGGAAGCACCTTCTCCCATCACAGCATGGTAAGTAGGGGAAACTCTTCACCCGTTTCTGTCCCATCCACTTCAAGAAGTAGTCAGAAGCTAAGAAGTTTCTAATGTCTGTTTTTCTATGACTCAGGTATAGAAATGGTGGAGTAGAACTAACTATAGGTAAAAAGTTGGTCTCTGGTCAAATAGGGTTCTATATTAAATTTGAAAGAGTTAACACAGTATTAGATACTTCAAGGGGGAAAGAGGTTGCTTCAAATCAAACTGAACAACTTTTTTTTGCTTTATGAGGTTGATAAGATTACAGTGTTTCACTAAATAGGGTATCTCACCCTACAGGAGAGTAAGGGCGAAGGGGATGAGAGGGGGGATGATGGAAGGGAGGGCAGGCTGGCAGGGAGGGAAGTTGGAAGCACCCACTTTTGAAAAGGGACAGGATCAAAGTAGAGAATAGAACAAGTGGGAGGTGTGGTATAGGAGGGAGGGAAATATAGTCAGTCTTTTGCAATATATCCACTATGGAAATGTTTTGCATAGGTACACATATACAACTTATTTTGAATTGCTTATCTTCCCAGTAAGGGTGGGTGACAAGGGAGGAAGGTAATGAATCTGAAATTCAAAGTTTTAAAATTAAATGTTTAAAAAATATATATGTATGTACTATTATTAATATTATTTTACATGTAACTGGGAAATAAGATATACAGGCACTGGGGCATAGAGATCCACCATGCCCTACTGGAAAATTGGAGGGGGGGATTGGGGAAGATATGGGAGAGAGCAGATTGGAGGAGGGGCTATCCAGTGGGATTGCTATTTTGGGATAGTGGGTAGGGGAAAAGTGGGGAAAAAATTTGTAACTCAAAATCTTGCGGAAATGAATGATGTAAACTAGAAGTTAATAAAGCATTTGATAAAGTAAAAAAAAAATTACAATGTTTGATAGGCAAACAGTCTTTTCTTTTTACATTGCGTTGTTTCCATAAACCAAACCAAAACTTATAGCACTGTGTACCATGTGACTTGGTTAAAAAAATCCAAGGTAGTTAAGTTGAGCCAAAGTATGATACTTTGTGCTAGATAGAGACTGAAGCAAGTGCTGTTCTTGTTAAATTCATTGAGTCTTGAGACAAATGATTCTGGAATTCTGGGTAAAGAAAATTAAGATTTAGAGATTCTTTGTGCTGAAAGGTACCTTGGAGATCATCTAGTCCATCTCTTTCATTTTAGAGGTAACCAGATGGAAACAAAGTTTAATGACTTGCCCAGGGTCACCAAGCTAGTTAAGAGTCAGAGCTAGGGCTAGAGTCCAATTCTTCTGACTTCTAGTACTTTTTTTAGAATCTGGGTAAACTAGTGCAAGGGGATATTTAGGGGGAAAAGATGGTATCCTGAACCATCATTGAGTATCTTGTTCAAAATCAAATAAGCTTGTCCCTCTTAATCTCATTCCCATACACTAAACCTTACTATAATGAAACCTTGAAATTACTAGAGCTGTGAAATGCAGTTGGAGCCTGAACCCTGCTACATCTGGAATCAAGACTATTTTACATTCTGATCCTAAAGGGTTTATATTTTTTGTCGTCAAACATACAATGCTAGAGGAATACATAATGGTATTAACCGATGATATTTCTCATTACTACTACCTCAACTTCATACTCTACATGTTGCATGTTTTGTATTAGGTTAAGGATATTTTGCTTGATATTTGCTTGTTCAGATTATGACACGTTTCTACGTATTATTTCATGCTGCATAGCCTCCCAGAGAGAAGAACCATAAGTTTAATTCATAATTAGATTATCAACTCCCTAAGTTCAACATGTGGTATAGTATGAGGGTTGGATCTGGAGTCAGAAGATCTAAGATGAAATCCTGGCATTGCTTCTTACTGTCTGATTTGGGGCAACTTGCTTCAGTTCCCCACACCTAATTTTCCTCATCTATAAAATGAGGGGGTTGAACTAGATCCATTTCAGCTCAAAATCTCTAATTTTATTTATTATTATTTTATATTTCCACTAGGACCTCATAGTGAGGAACTCAAATATTGATTGAATTAAATTGCTTTCTTATAAATTATATTTCAGTATTGGCTTTAGAATTCTAGTATTTTCTCTTAATTTATGATATGACAATGTTGGATAATGAAATATTGTGAAGCATTTGTCTAGTATGGAGGTGGGGAACCTGCAGCCTCGGGGCTACACGTGGCCCTTTAGGTACTCAAGTGTAGCCCTTTGACTGAATCCAAACTTCACAGAACAAACCACTTAGTAAAAGGACTTGTTTTGTAAAATTTGAACTCAGTTCAAAAGGCTGCACCCAAGGACCTAGAAGGCTGCATATGATCCTGAGGTCACAGATTCCCCACCCTTGAGCTTAGTATCTTACACTAAATGAGTTCTTTATAATTCATTAGAGATAGGAGATTGTCTCCTATAAGTCTGTAACTTTGATTAGAATTCCTGTAATTTATTTTCTTGCTATTTCTGATAGAGATTGGGGTAGAATAAGAGAAATTGTACCTGAGCTGCAGTCTGATAAATTCTAGGTGTGAGGAAGACTGCCAGCATTATTATGTGGAGAGTAAATGCTAAAGGAAGATTGGGATAAATTTTCCTTCTTTGGAGATCTTCTTGAACAAATGAGACAACTTGATTGATCTAGAATGGGTTGGAGGCAGCTTTATCTGTGCATAATCAATAGGCTAGTACTTTCATCCACAGATTGGTGACATGGCAACAATAAACTGAAGTATAAGCTTGGACAGATGATAGGACTTGATCTCGGTCATCTATTCTGTTTTTAAAACTCAGATAAAGCATAAATCTGATAATCTGCTACTGAAGCTGTAAGATTTGACTTATCCAGTGTAGGGTTTGTGAAAGCCTTCTGGCTTCATCCCTTCATCTCATCTACTTATGGGCAGAGAGGAGAATCTCCCAAGATGTCCTTTGACATCTTGTGGAAAAGCTAGAAGTGGAAATGAGTCTTGCATTATTGGCTAAATTGGGTTATCTATATTTCAGTTATTTGTGGTTTTCTTGTCTCATTGTCATGGATAAACAAGTTGGTTGTTTTATAAGAACAGCCATTGACATTTTTCCCTGCAGGAGGTATGAAGGTATAACATAGGCTTGACTCATCTTGCCTATGTCACTCTAAGCTAGTAATTCCATGTGAATTCCTTAGTGAAATTCTGTGATTCTGTCTTGATCTGCAGGTGAGCATGCTAGGAAAGGGGTTTGGTGATGTCGGCGAAGCTAAAGGTGGTAGCACCACAGGCTCCCAATTCTTGGAGCAATTCAAGACAGCCCAGGCTTTGGCCCAGTTGGCAGCTCAGCACTCTCAGTCGAGTGGGAGCACCACCACTTCCTCTTGGGACATGGGCTCTACAACACAATCCCCATCGCTGGTGCAGTATGGTAAGGGAAGACAGGTGGTCATAGTCCTTATTGTTGGAATGTTGCTGCTAGTGGGTAGGTAGAGATGTTTGGTGGGGTGATGAAAGGGGCAGCCAAATGACTCATTTCCCACATTAGTTTACCCTGGCCAGATAGATTGAGCCCAGGCAGTTGGGGAATCACAGGCATTTATGTGGCTATAAATCTTAATTCTTATGTGATTGAATGGGTTCCTATATCCTGGTCTGGAGGCCTTGCATTGGCCAGGAGATTTCACAAAGTTTCTTCTGGTTCACTTGGGTTGATTGTGAAAGACAGATATTTCCAATTTTGGAGAGTTCAGAACCAGGGGTAGGACTGTTTATGACGACAGAAGAGTCGGCCCCATGGAGCTTCTTTGTTTTATATCTCTGCCCAAGAATGGTGATGGTGCCAATCAGAATGAAGCTAGCCTCTTGGTCTGCATCGAGAGAGTACAGATACCCCTTGTGCATAATCTAGGACTTTAGACTAGAGTTTTCTCAGAGTTCATTCTGTACCCTTTGCTTGGTCTCATATATATATATATATATATATATATATATATATATATATATATATATTTTTCTACAACAGATTTGAAGAACCCAACAGATTCAGCAGTCCACAGCCCATTCACAAAGCGCCAGGCCTTCACCCCATCTTCAGCCATGATGGAGGTGTTCCTGCAGGAAAAGCCACCTGCAGTGACCACCTCTACAGCTGCACCTCCGGCCCCTTCCTCTCCATTGCCGAGCAAGTCCACATCGGCTCCACAAATGTCCCCAGGGTCTTCAGACAACCAGTCCTCCAGCCCCCAGCCGGCTCAGCAGAAACTGAAGCAGCAAAAGAAAAAGGCCTCCTTGACTTCAAAGGTACTTGATTTCTTGGCACTTTTGGCTGTGGGACTTGGCATAGTTTTATGAGGGCCTCTCAAGATAGATATAGGCACTAACTTAAGGCAAGTCATGTTCAAGGTCATAGGGAGGTTAGGTACAGCCCTAAGTTGTTATCTTCATTTGATATTTTTTATTTAAACTCTTACCAGTATTTTTATATCACCTTTATTTCCCAGTGCATCTTCCCTCCCTCCCCCCTTCCGTTTCCCAGAGACCCATCTTTTTTATCTAAGAAGAGAAAAATAATTCAGCAAAATTCTCAACACATCAACAAATTCTGAAATTAGGTGCAGTGCTCCATAGCCATGGTCTCCAACTCTGCAAAGAGTTGTTATCTCTTCTTAGGAGCCAAACTTGGTTATCATCATTTCCTTACATTCACTTTTCAGTTCCTTCATTTACAGTATTATAATCCTTGTGTACATTGTTTTCTTGATTCTGTTTACTTCATTTTGTATTCTTATAAGCCTTCCCAAAATTATCAGTATTCTTCATATACATTGCTTATTAACAGCACAGTAATACTTTATTATATTTGTGTGCTATAATTTATTTAGCCATTCCCCAGTTGATAAGCATCTACTTTGATTCCAGTTTTTAGACAATACAAAAAGTGCTGACATAAATATTTTGGTTTATGCTGAGCTGTGGGAACTACCTAAGGGTATAGTGAAGAGAGCACTGGAATAAAGAATCAGGAAGATTTGAATTTAAATCTGGTCTCAGACAGTAGTTGGGCAAATTACTAAATCTCTGAAAGCAGCGTCAGTTTCTTCATCTGAAAAGTGGGGATGATAATAATATCAGTTTCACAGGATTATGGTTAGGATCAAATGAGGTAACACTTTAAGAGCTATATATATATATATACATGTTAGCTGTTATTATCTCCTTTGTCCTTAGGTGAAAGGGTATGGGATATTTTAATCATTTGGTTATTATTTCCAAAGTATTTTCCAGAATCATTGGACCAATTTGGTTATATATTTAATTTATTTTAGTAATATGTGACAATGAAATGTTCAAAAGTTGTAGAGTAGTATAACTTTATGAAACTCTTAAAAGGTTTCATTAAAACTCACACACTCCTTCTCGTCTCCTTTCTACAGATTCCTGCTCTGGCAGTGGAGATGCCTGGCTCAGCAGATATCTCAGGGCTAAACCTGCAGTTTGGGGCATTACAGTTTGGGTCAGAGCCTGTCCTCTCAGAGTATGAGTCCACTCCTACCACGAGCGCCTCCTCAAGTCAGACTCCAAGCAGTCTCTATACCAGCACTGCAAGGTACAAGTCAGAGCTGCCTGCTGTCTTGTGCTTTAAGTTCATGTCCCTTTGAGATTGTGTTGATCCAAAACTAGCCTAAATCTGTTTCAGGTAGGGGAGGAGAAATTGAAGGTAAATCTTTTTTCAGATCTTAGAATTGTATTTAATTGTTTATGTTCTTGTTTTTAGTGGTCTTTTAAATCAATACTGTCAGAGTCTTCCATCATTTTCTTTAAAGGAGTAGTGATATATGGCTTTTTGCCTCCTCTGGTAAATCTTCAGACTTAATGCAGAAGATGGTGTTGAGTGTAGCTTTCAACACACCTGAAAAACTTTCTGTCATTGGCTTTTTGGAGGCAGCTGGTGGTGCAAGGGATAGAACCCTGCACCTGGAATTATGAAGACTTGAGTTCAAATCCAGACTCGGGACGCTTGCTGTGTGACCCCTGGGCAAGTTACTTTGTTGTTTTCCTCAGTTTCCTCAGCTGTAATAAAATCTAGATGATAGTACCTACCTTGCAGGATTGTTATGAGGACCAGATGAGATAATATTTGTAAAATATTCTTAGTACGGTGCCTGTTGGATAGTAGGTATTATATAAATGTTTATTCCCTTCCCCACTTAAGTGATACTTTAAGTGTATGTATGGGGAGGGGGCTAATGTAAGGTACATGGTAAGTATGGGTAGGTATAAGTACAGTTGTATAATGTGATATAAAAGATGTGAACACAGAGATCTGAAAAAGGGTTGGGTCATGTTATTAGACTGAGGGATGACTAATGAATAGCCGTAGATTCCTTTTTGGCTCTCTTTGTGGCCCCCAAGGAGAGTGGTTAGCATATGTAACAGAAAACCTTGGGAGTTACTTGATCTTGTCCACCCATAGCCATTCACTCTGCAGGTATGAAAAGACTCCTTCCCCAAGAAATTACTAATAATTTGCCTATTAAAATTTAAAGGTCTAAAGTGATGAATGAAGTTGAATAAAGTATTAGGTAATATGAGGCTCCTGGGGAATAAAATAAGATCATCTCAAACACACCTTTTCACTAACCTTTATAGTTATATTAGTAAATGTTTGTTGAATTAATGGACTCCCCAGGAATTGGTCCTGAAGTTTAATTTGCTTAAATTGAGTAACGGAGGGGTGGCTAGGTTGCTCAGTGAATAGAGCACCAGACCTGAAGTCAGGAGGACCTGAGTTCGAATATGGCCTCAGACACTTAACACAAAAACTAGCTGTGTGACCTTGGGCAAGTCACTTAACCCCAAATGCCCTCCAAAGAGCAAAAAAAAAATACTGAGTAACAGGATGAATCCACTATTTAGTACTCAAAATGTTAATGTTCATTGGAATACCCATATTTATAGCATTATTCCCATTCATATTTTTTCTTCATGACTTTTTCTTTTCTCCCCAAATGGGAGAAAATTAAAGATCTGGAATAGCTTTTCTTCTGAAAGAGCAGAAAGGCAGAATAGATATTGTCTCTCTCTGGTTACTTAGCTATTGAGAGAACAGGAAGTGGTTTGATATTGAAAGTGCTGCTGCTTGGCAGAATTAGGACCAAATACATATACATGAGAGAGGAGGTAAATTTCAGCTGAATGTCTACTTGTCAGGGAATTTGTAAACCTGATACAGACTCTCCCATAGTACTTTGCAGGTTGGTGTTGTTGATAAAAATGTATTTAAACTCAGATTTTCCTGAGTTTAAATCATAGCTGTATGATGTAGCTGTGGTGACCCTGGACAAATCACTTAATCTCCATCAGCTTCAGTTTCCTCATTTGTAAAAATAAGGATAATAGTAGCACCTGCCTTGTGTAGTTATAAAGATCAAATGAGGTAATATGTATAATTATGCAAGCCACAACAGATAACTTAGTGTTGAATATTATAGAAGTTCCTATATAGATTTGGAGTTTGAACTCTTGACATTTAAGGTCCCTCCTACTTAGTTTTACATTTTTCAAAGTCTTTTTTTCTTCTAATCAGAGTTTTCAATCAGGTTTTCTGAACTATATTGTTGCCTGTGCAACTAGTATTATGGGCTTATGTTGTATCCTGGTGGTTGCCAGGAGGAAGTGGTAGAGGTTTAGATTTGGTAACTTGGTGTTACAGGGTTTCTGTATGGTGGTTGAGTTAGCCCTCTAGCTTAGTAGGGCCCTTCCTGAGACAACCCTGGTCTATTAGTAAGCTTGACCTATTCCTTACATAATTGTGTCTTTCTCTGTTCATCCCACATAGTGAGTCTTCATCCACAATTTCATCCAACCAGAGTCAGGAGTCTGGCTACCAGAGCGGCCCAATTCAGTCGACAACCTATACCTCCCAAAACAGTGCTCAGGGCCCGCTCTATGAACAGAGATCCACACAGACTCGGCGGTACCCCAACTCCATCTCCTCGTCCCCCCAGAAGGACCTGACTCAGGCAAAGGTAAGTTGTTTAGCAGCCCCTGGGAGGTGGTTGGGAGAACAAGGGAACAAAATCCCTTATGGTTCAACATTTCACTTTGCTACAAATGCTGCAGAGGGTCCTTGGGGAGCACCTGGGCAGAAGCAGGAAAGGAGAGCACATTGCTGCGATTGGGCCAAGCCCAGCTGACTGTTCTTTTGGCACCAAAGAATCATTCTCCCTGGAGGAATAAATGTAAAGATCCCAGCTGATGGAGCAGGGTTTGTGTCTAGTCCAGTGCCTGCCCCATCTCATTGGGATATCTGATTGCTAGCGTGCTAGGTGCATACCAGTAGACCTCATCTGGCTTTGCCTCGTGGCCAGTTGGGGGGGACAGTGTATGCAAGAGGAAATGTGGAGTGACTGCCAGATCTACAGGCTGCCAAATTAATGGCTTGGCTGAACTGCGTTACTTCCATAGACACTCCCCCCAAGGATCACTGGTCTGGGTCTGTGAGTCTTTCCAGCATCATTTTAGGGCTCTGGGTTTCCTTACTAGATGGGGGGTCATCACCTGCTATCCCCTAATGGATATACATCTTCCCTTCTAAGACTCCCACAGATTCCTTTATTTGGGTGTGGGGAGTGTTAATCCTTTGATTAACTTGTAAATTTCCTCTGGATTCTGGAAGAAAAGGCTTGCTGGTAGAGGCTGAGCCTGGGCAATGGTAACCTCTGGCTCCCCCCCACCCCTTACCTGGGTCTGTCTATTTCTTGCTCCAGAATGGCTTCAGCTCCGTGCAGGCCACACAGTTACAGACCACACAATCTGTTGAAGGTGAGTATTCTTCAGTTTTCTATTTAAAGGTGTTTTGTATTGTAAATCCTGTTGTAGTGTCTGTATAATCAGCATTTCTCAAACTGGATTCCACAAAACTATTAGAAGGATATCTGTGAAAAAGAAAGTTTTATTGGTAAACAGACACAAAACAAATCAGACAGTCCATCTGCTTTGCTCTCTGTCAACCATTAGACAATGGTGAAGAACATTGGGATCAAAAGGATAAAATTTCTTGTTCATGTAGAATCAGACTTTAAGCATATCCCATAGTATCATATAATACATAACCAGTTGATTGTTGATTTTAGCAGAAGGAATGTAAAAGATCAGAATTTATTTCCATTAATGTTTTTTTAACTATACTTTTTTGCAAAAAATGTAATTAATTAGACAGGATCAAAGAATTTGAAGGATAAGAAAGAAAAATGTTAACTAAGATGGGCAGTAAAAACAAACAACCACAAACCCAGTTCAGGTATAAAAGAAATGCACATATGACAGTAGCTGTATTCAATTTGTGCTTCTGGTGATCTGACATGGAATGTATTATTAATGATACAAAGCTTTTTAAAATTGTTCTGGCAAAATTGTAAATGCATTTATTGACAAAGAAACTGAATTAAAAATTATAATACTCTTTTTCAAAGTGGAAACATGATGAATTGAAATAGTCTCTACTTACCCCCTCCCAAATTTTTGCTTATATAAAATAGGGAAATAAAAAAATTTAATAATCTTTAATAGGGTAAACTATTAAATTCATCCAATATCATTTTCATTTATAAAACACCAATAGGTAAAGACTATATACCTTTTGCACTAAAGCTGTTGTAATGATGATAGATTTAGAGTAACATGTGAATAAGTTTTTAAAAATCAACATCATTTGATAATATTTGTAGACATTTATAATTTTTTAATTTAATATTTTAAAATTTTTACTGGAAGGGTTCTTTGCAAGTGTTTTTTAAAGTGAAAGGTTCTTTCATTTTAAAACATCTGCAAGCCATTGCCTTAGATAATAACATTATAGTCTCCTGAAGAGAATTCTGAGCCAATAATTGGGAAATCGAGTTATACTCTGTTCTGATTTATTGATCTTGGCAAGTCCTAAACACCCCTTTGCCTTAGTTTCTTTGTTTGCAGTGGAGGTTATGATTTATCCTTCCCCTTATGAAAATTATAGGAAAATAAATTTTTTTTAAAAATGAAAATACGGAGTTCAAATATTTGGAGTTTTTAAAGAAAATAGTCCCTATAGAAATCAAAACAAACTGTTATGTTCATCATTATTTCAATCCTAAACACTTACAAAGTACATTGTATAAAATGTCTTTTCCTCCCCCTTCTGATCTCCCTACACAAAGCATATTTGGGGCCTTCTGGGGGAAGCAAGTCTTAAGAGGGGGAGGGCCTGCTATGTGTCCAGCACTACTATGGTGGACCCTATGGAAGCTAAAAGAGAAGTATGGGAAGCAACCTTTCTTCTCAAGGATATCACAGTCTAACATAGCTCTCTTTTTTCTTCCCCTACCTTTATTTATTCCCTAGTCATAAATCACATATGCATATAGTTGAGGCAGCTTTGAATGGTGGCTACATCTTTACTCTTTCCCTACAGGGCTTCTAAAATTTAAATTTCCCTTTCCTTTCCCCTTTCTTCTTAGGTGCTACTGGCCCTGCTGTGAAATCTGACTCACCCTCTGCTCCCAGCATCCCTCCTCTCAATGATACAGTATCTGCAGCTTCCTTGCTGACCACAGCCAATCAGCACTCATCTGCATTGGGTGGCTTGAGCCACAGTGAGGAGCTTCCAAATACTACCACCACTCAACACAGCAGGTGAATGAATGGGGGTGCTGCTGGTCACTGTAGCCCTCTGAGGTCCTTGCTGACACTCAACAGAAGGTCTACCTGAGTGCATATGGAGTACTTGATTTGAAGTCAGGAAGGGCTTCAAATTCTACAGCAGAGGTATTCTAGCAGAGGTTGCTATAGTCCTGGTTTTGCTGTAATCAGATGACTTAAGAACTTTGGAAGCAAAAAAGGAGTTTTCTTCATTTTCCAGCAATCACTTGTTTTACTGATAACTTCAAATAGAGGAATTGATGGCCTTCTGGTCCTTTGATTTCCCCCCACCCCCATTTTTCATTACTACTTGCTTGACTTAACATCTTAAGAAGAAATAAATAACTGAGGTCCTTTAACTGAAAACACTTTCTCTGTATCTTTCTAGCACATTATCTACCCAACAGAATACACTTTCGTCATCATCATCTTCTGGGCGCACTTCAACATCAACTCTTTTGGTGAGTATAAATTGATGTTGCAGTTGGGCAGTAAGACTTCCTTATGTTTACTACCTGTTAACAGGAAACTCTTCATTCCCCACTTCTGCTTACTTTGTGATCCTGAGTCAAGTCATTTAACTGCTCTGTAAAATAAAAATAGGAAAAAAAAAAACCAAACACTAAGATACGCAATGAATTTGGTGTGTGTGTATGTATAAATGTGCTTTCCAAATACCTTGATTTAAAAAGACTTCATCAGGGTAAATAACAAATTTGCTAATTTTCTTAAGGGCTCAGGAAATTACAGTGAGAACGACTACAAGAGGATAGAGGTGACAGGGTTATGGTAAGTGAAGTGAGGGGTGAGAGAATAGACACTGCTGGTAACTGAGTGGTGAACCTGAGCAGTGGACATTCACAAGTCAGTATTGTAGATGTTGGGCCATTTCAGTGGTATCTAACTCTTCATGACTCTATTTGGGGTTTTCTTGGCAAAGATACTGGAGTGGTTTGCCATTTCCTTCTCGAGTTTATTTTACAGGTGAGGAAATTGACTTAAGTGTTTAAATGACTTGCCTAGGGTCACACATCTAGTAAGTCTCAGGCTGGATTTGAAGTCTGGGAGATGAGTCTTCCTGATTTCAGACCCAGCTCTCTATCCACTATACCATTTAGCTGTTGTAGTAGAGTTGTTTTAACAAGTTTTGGTGGCTCCTAAAAGTTCCAAAAAATATTTTTTATCTTTTTTTTTTTTTAATTGAACCTGTGATTTTATTGGTATAGGGAACTCCTTTTACCAGTGCAAATTGACATCTTTAATTCAACTTATAGAGTTGCCTGAGGTCCTCAGAGGTTGATTCAGAGGTAAAAGGTACCTCAGAGACCATCTATGACCTTAGGAGTCATTGCAGCCTCGAGTGGTTCCCAGCCATTATGTAATGCCTTCCTTTTCTCTTGACCTGGCATATGCATTATATCTGTGTTTCATAAAATGGAGGCCATATTAGGAGATTTTGACAACAGAATTTCATCCATTTTTTGTAGCATTTCACCAAAGGTGGATTTGCCCAGGAATACTAATAAAAACAGTGAAGGTAGTGATTTTAATAGGACCTCATTTTGGACTGTTAAGCAGAAGTTTTAGGATCCTCAGGTTTCCTAGAGAGGAGGATTTGAGTAGATATTTCAGACCTGCCTTTCAAATATCCTTTTCCAATCTATTCTGGAACTGAATTTAGCCTGTCTATTAGACTGAGGCCTGGAGAGGCTAATTGAGTTGTCTAGTAGCAGAGCTGACCTTCTGATTCCTATTCTAGTGCTTGCTGCTGTACAATGAGAACCTTTAATAGGGCTAAATTTGTTAGGATTTGAATTTATTGGGAATCTATAAAACTACCATATATTACTATGTTTGGGAAGCCTAAGTAATTGTCAGCTTCCTGAGGTCAGGAACTGTCTTTTGCCTCTTTTTGCATCCTCAGTACTTAGCATAGTCCCTGGCACATAGTAAGCACTTAATAAACATTTATTGATTGACTAAATTTAAAATACTTACTGAGGGGGGCGGCTAGGTGGCTCAGTGAATAGAGCACTGGCCCTGGAGTCAGGAGGACCTGAGTTCAAATCCGGCCTCAGACATTTAACACTTAACTAGATGTGTGACCTTGGGCAAGTCACTTAACCCCAATTGCCCTGCCTTCCCTCTTCCAAAAAGCAAAAAATAATAATAAAAATAAAATACTGGGCTTTAAGATCCTTTTACTATTTATGATTTTGAAGGTATTTCTCTTCCATATACCTTGTGATCATAACTCCATAATATTTAGAGTTGGAAGGGATTATTCACATTTTCTAGCCCAACCTCCTTATTTTATAGATATGAGAACTTAGCTCCGAAGTGGTTAAGGAAATTGCCCAAGGTCATGTCAGTTGAAGAATAAGGATTTCAGATAATAATGAATTTTGAAAATTTGAAGGGACCTCAGCAAGGCTTCTTGTCTTTTTTTTTTTTTTTTTTTTGGTAAAGCAATTGGGGTTAAGTAACTTGCTCAAGGTTACACGGCCAGTTATTTCTGGGTGTGGTGCTAAGTATCTGAGCCCGGATTTGATCCCCAGGTCATCCTGACACTGGAGCTGGTGCTCTTACTCGCTGAGCTACCTGGCCGCCCCCAAGGTTTATCGTCTAACCCATGTACTAAAGGAATCCCCATCAGAGCGGAGCTGACTGTGGGGGTGACTGGGGGTTGGTTGTTTGGCTTCAGCTTGAAGACATTAAAGGAGAGGGGACCTAGCATGTCTCAAGGGAGCCTTTTCCACTTACAGGTAGCTCTAATTGTTAGGAATTTTTCCCTGAAATTAATTCTAAATTTGGTGCTTTGTAATTTCTCTCTGGTTCAGTCATCTGAGGACAAAACAAATTTAATCTCCCTTCACATGACATACCTTCATATACTTGAATTTGAACTCAGATTTTCTGATTCCAAATCTGTGGTCTTTGCATTATACCATACTAATTTTTTATGGAGTTCCCAATTATTGTTATATTTGAGTGGGTACTTCATTTCTGACCTGATGATAACTTTTTCCCAGGTGATGAAATAACACCAGCACCTTGTGTTACAGGATGGTCTTGTATATGAGAGGTGTTTTATGGGTGCCACACTCATCTCCTGGTCTTTGGTGAAGGTTGATTAGTTGGGCAAAGACAGCTTTGCAGATCGGTGGCTTAGATTGTGGTATAATGAAAGTAGGGACAATTTGGAGATCAGAAGATCGGAATTTAAATTGTTGTTAAATGTCTTACTGTGTGTGTGGCCTTAGTCCTTTTACCTCTCTTAATCACTTTATTTTCAAATTGAGATTATAATGATATTTACAAGCTTAAAGGAATTTATATATATGAGTTAGTATTATCCTTTTTTCCCCTCCCCCATGGTCTCTGTTGGAGGGGGAAAGAACAAAAAGGAAGGCATGATGCTATGACTTCATAACATCATAACGTTCTTCATTGTCAGGAATGGTATCTTCAGGTCTCAGTTTTGCTTGCTTCCACATTAATTAGCATAGCTCCTCAGATGCCTTGTATGAAGTTTCCATATTGGTTGTGTTAGGTTCCTCCCCTTTTTTTGGAGAAACAAGTCTCAGCCAGAATGGTTCTGTGTTTGAGAAACTGATCGTCACACCTCAGCTAGTTGGGGGTTATGTTCTCCCCACTGTATTGGCATAGGGCACTCTTGTAATCTCTCAGCTCTTCTGACTAGATGAGTTCATTGCTTGGTTAGTAGGAGGGTCTTAGACTTCTTTCCTGTGTGCCAACTTCTGTTCCCTTCTGCCTCCTCATCTCTTGTTTTTTTATTTTATTTGTTTGTAGCACACAAGTGTTGAAAGTGAGGCGAGTCTCCATTCTTCCTCCAGCACTTTCTCTACTACATCCAGCACAGTCTCGGCGCCTCCCCCTGTGGTCAGCGTCTCATCCAGCCTAAACAGTGGCAGTAGTCTGGGCCTCAGCCTGGGCAGTAACTCCACCGTCACCGCCTCAACCAGAAGCTCAGTCGCCACAACTTCAGGTAGCCCTATTTGGGAGGTGGGTGGTACGTCTTTAGGGTAAGGAGGACGAGGAATGGTCATTTATCATATTAGAAGTGTCCTTTGTCTTTCAGGAAAAGCTCCCCCCAATCTTCCTCCTGGGGTTCCACCGTTGTTGCCTAATCCATATATCATGGCTCCAGGGCTGTTACATGCCTACCCGGTAAGTGGGATTTGTGGGATGCCTTTCTGAAGAGAAGGGCTGTCTGTTTTTCTCCTTTCTCTTACCTTTTGCTTTGTAACTGCCTACAGAGTGGGTACTAGAATAAGAATATTCCAGAATAAGCTAGCTGAAATCTCTCATAAGCAAGGCAGTTTAATTTTTTTGGTTTTACAGCATAAAAGAGAAATTCCATCATCCATTCCTGGAGTGAGTTTTTAGTGGTTTGAATGTAAATTTAGGATCTTTCTTAATTTCTCTGGAGAAAATTGTTTTCCTCCCCATGTCTTTTTAATATACTTCAGGGAAAACTTGGGATTGGATTTTTCAGGATTCTTTGTAGATAAGCTGAGGGGTCACTGAGTGATAAAAGTATATAATTATTTGACATGGCTTTTTAGGAGAGAGATTTTGAAAAAGGCAGATAAAAATTGATGAATAGATTTTCATCCTAGATCTACCACTAACAGTATAATCGTGCATAAATTACCTTCTTGGGCTTTTTGTTTCTTCACCCTTTAAAAATGGAAGAAATCAGACCTATGTTCTTTGCTGGCCTTCTAAAGTTATTCTTGTTTAGAGAATAGAATGGAATTTCTCTTTAAAAACTAGCTGTTGGTTTCACTTGACTCTTTTTTCTTGTCCGACTGTCCTTACCATATTTGAGCATGGTATAGGAAGGATCTAGTAACTAACCTTCCCTGATCACAGATTCATCTGTATTTTTCAGCCACAAGTGTATGGTTATGACGACTTGCAGATGCTTCAGACAAGATTCCCCTTGGTGAGTATGTGGGGTAAAGTCATGACAAAAAAAGCTTCTCAGAGGGTCTGGGAATTGGTGGGAAGAGGTGATTTCTTAATTCAATAAGTATCAAAGTTATGTGACAAGTCAGGACGCTTGCCTGACATTCCTCAGTGTCCTGAGACTCAGGATGTCTTATTTTCTCCTTGGCAAATTCAGAGAATCATATCTGTTTGCTCCAGAGAATAATTTTGGCCATGACTCTTGAGAGACTTCAGCTGACCTGGGAGATATATCAGGACCAAGAATCCTTGTAGATACTTGGGCATCTTAAATGGGCACACCTGTAGACCTTTCTAGACTCTGCCTATAGTCAAGCAGGGGGTACAGTGTGTGCCAGAGGAAACAGAGCTTCTGTGAGCTATGGCCAGCACCGTCAGTGACTGACTGCATTGCATTACTCTAACATCTTATTTCAACCCTGTGGAGGATCACTGGGATGGGTACTAAGGCGTGGAGTCTCAGCCTCTTTGTTATGTTTTCTAGGATTACTACAGCATCCCGTTTCCTACACCTACCACTCCGTTGACCGGGAGGGATGGTAGCCTGGCCAGCAACCCTTACTCTGGTAGGACTGGGATGGGACTGAACATGATGTTGGAGCTTATGGGATTTGTCTTTGAGGTGTTTTGTCAGCAGCAAGAAGGGGTTGGAACAAATATAACATGTTAACTTTTGTCTCCTAGTGGAAAAGGCTAGTTGCTGTGGCTTCTTCCCAGCTTTTCCTATTGTGTCAATGGTTCTATTGTTCAACAGCTTTTCTGAGAAAATACCCTGGCCCACACTTACCTTGTGACCTCATCTTCTAATCTTAACTTTCTTGAGTTCATCTTTCCCTCTTCTTGTCCTTCTTTTGGTGGCAGTTTTGTTGCCTGTTAGATGTCCAGTTTCTCTGGCTTCTGTATTTTTTCTGATCTGTCATTCTTTTGATATGCTAGCCTGGGAGTCTGAATGATCATTAACTGTGTAATCAAAAAGTTGCTTAATCTTGAATTTTGTTGTCCTTATCTGGAATAATCTTTCCCCACTGATGACAGGGCTGAGAATCCAGAGAGAAGATGTGTAATGTGCTTTGTAGCTATGAAGAACTGTGAATGTAGCTTTTATGATTCTATCCTTAATTTACCTCATCCCTCATAGAAATGCAGCTCTTTGACCTGTGTGTATGCACTAGAGGAGAAAGGGAAGCTAGTTTCTAGTTGGCAACCCCCTGCAGGCAGATACCCAGAGAGCAAGTACTAAGGGAGGCTCGTTTCCAGAGTGGTGAAAGAGGGCTGGGATTAGCAGTGCTGTAGAAGAAAGTTGTACAGAATTTTGAGGGAGATACCCTGGGGTCCCTTACTTTTGCTCTTTGTGCCAGATATTACATAGTCATCATCAGTACCCACTATAGTACCCTCCATGTCATAGGCATTCAGGAAATTTTTCTGAACATGATTGTGGTTTTATGAGTGCTTGCTGTGTGTTCAGAACAGTTGGGAATGTCAGAGAGGTACAGAATTTGGTAGCTGGGAAAGGGAGAAAGTATGGCACATAAATATTCCAGATGGAAGGAATGGCATCTGTGTGACTCACTGGCACCCAGAAATCATCATGGGAAACCTTTACATTGTCTTTAGAAGTTCTAGTATGAGTAGATCTGGGAAATAGTCAGAAAACTTAGGTTTTCATCTCAGCTTTCCCATGAAGTAAAAATGACACTGCATAAGTTACTTATTATATTACTGAGTTTTTACAACTTTGAAAAGGCACCCCCAGGAAATAGGATTCCACATTGACTTGAGGTGAAGGGGCCCATGTACATTTAGTCTTTCTTGGCACAGGAGACCTCTCAAAGTTCGGCCGTGGAGATGCCTCGTCCCCAGCCCCAGCCACAACCCTGGCACAGCCCCAGCAGAATCAGACACAGACTCACCACACCACACAACAGACATTCCTGAACCCGGCGCTGCCTCCTGGCTACAGTTACACCAGCCTGCCATACTACACAGGGGTCCCGGGCCTCCCCAGCACCTTCCAGTATGGGCCTGCTGTATTCCCTGTGAGTACCTCACTTTCATCTTTCTCTGGAGGGCAGGTTTCCAGATCTGCATTCACTCACCCTGACTTCCAGTACTACTGGCTTTCTACAGTAGGTGGAAAGGCATTCCTGATCCCAAAGTGTGGGGTGTGATGGGAGGTGGGGGGTGGGATGAGATAATGATTGTTTAGCTCTATGTAGAATAAATGAGGAGTGTATTCTCATCTAGAAATTATTTTTCACAGACATGTTACTAGCCTGATCTTCCCTCCCCCCATTTACCTTCACTTGACCATTCTTGACAACAATGGTAGGTTCTTAAGACTTTGATCCAGGTAGTAAAGTGAGCATCCCACATTCCTTAACTGAGTTTAATTTCCCCATTGAACTGACTAATATACTGCTATGAGTTAGTACCATGGGACAAGGTTAGGGTTGTCCTCACAGGTCACTAAGGCCCCACCTCTTTGCCCTTCTAGGTCGCTCCTACCTCTTCCAAGCAGCATGGTGTGAATGTCAGTGTGAACGCATCGGCCACCCCTTTCCAACAACCAAGTGGGTATGGATCTCATGGATACAACACTGGTAAGCCCAGCTTGATCCCAGATATCTTAATGTTCTGGGAGGGAATTGGCTGTCTTGGAGGGGGTGATGGTTAGGATTGGAGAATCCTGTGAAGAATGGGTGCTAGACATTGGGGCAGTTGGCCCTTAGCTGCCTTTAGCCTTTGTTCAGCACCAGCAAGACAGCTTGGCATTGTGTTCTAGTGCTTACTTGCCTATAGCTGGGCAGTGCTCAGGGCATGTGTAGGCTGCCAGATAGCATGACTGGCAGTTTTTTTTTGGGGGGGGGGGGTTGCGGGCAGTGCTGCTGGGCAGAGGGACCCAAAATTTTGTTGAGATGATGTCAGTAAAGGCAAGTGGCAGTTTGTGTGGCACCAGTAAACTTGAAGGGGCTAGGTCCATTGTACCTAGGAATGAGTATGGCCTTGGGAGACTGGCTGGCTCTATGCTATTCTCTTTATGTGCCTAGGTTTTTCCTGTGGTTTCCATTCCTCAGATAAGGGAACATGGAGTGAAGTTGAGGGGTGGAGGGTGAGATAGTGATACAGTGAGAACTAATGGGTGAGTGGGCTAGAGGAGTTGTATCTTCAATAGTTCCTTTAATTGTGTGACCGTTCTCTTTGCACAAGCCTGGTTACACGTCTCTGTGCTGGGGAGACAGCTCTTTAACAATTCATGTTTTTGAGCCCAGCCATGAAGAAGATAGATTACAGGGAGGTGGTGATGGTCCCTGAAGTATACATTGGGGTGGAAGACATTCTGCCTGGCACCTTACTGATTTTCTAACTCCCTCAGAGATTCTGAGTCAAGGGGGAGGACCATTCAGTTTTATTCTTCCTTTTCAGCGGCTTTGCAGGTTCAGTTGTGTATGGGAAGGAGGATGTTGCATTGGTGGGAGTGGGGTTTGCCTCCTTATGAGTCCTTTAGAGCCTTCAGCTCAGTCTCAGCTCCAGAATAATCTGGAGGCAGCAGCTTTTGTGCTCTTCCCTTCTCTTTGGGAACCAGGTGGGTAAACTATTCCAGATTTTTTAAGAATAGGGATGGGGCACATGGGTACCTCAGGAGCTGCTAGTGGGGTGGAGGCATGAAGCTGTAATGTGAGTTGGATTAGTGTTGTGGTTTTGGGCTGAGTGTTTCTGGGAAGCCCCGTCGTACCCCTCCTCACCCAGGTTCTAAGCCCATCTCTCCCCTTTCATTGAGCAGAGTCTCCACCCCACGCGCCTCAGAGGTGTGACTTGGTGAGGAAGGCTATAAAGCCCCTCCTTGGAGTGACCTTGTCCCTATCACCAAAACTTTAGCTTTAGATACTGGCTGGGCCAGGGTCAGAAATCTGAGAGAACAAGATACATGGGGTTTTGTAGTCCTGTCTGATTACAGAAAAACCAAGGGTGAGGTGGGGGCAGCATTGCAACTCCTCCCTGCCTTCCCTTACCCAAGATTTTGGAGACCTGATGTGATTCATTTCAGAAGCCCCATTCCCCCAACCCCATAGGGGATTCTGGTCATTCCACCTCCCTCATCAACCTCTTAAATTCATTTATTTTTATGTATCTGATTCCTTTTAGGAAGAAAATATCCACCCCCTTACAAGCATTTCTGGACGGCTGAGAGCTAATTTGGCCCATGGCTGGGGGCTGTGTTTTGTGTGTGTGTGTGAATTTGCACTGAAGTCTTGTTTCAGAAACCAGACCACTGAGGAGAGCCTGCTGAGCTGAGGCCAAGGCCTTCGTGGCTTGGGGGAATGAGTTGGTGGATACCTTCTGGGCTTTTGAACCTGCTCCTCTCCCCCCCCCCCTCCCGTGTGTCTGACCCTGTCTTAACCATTTCGAGTACAAGCGGTGCAGCGCCTCCGAAGCCGCAATGCACACACCCGCTGTCGCTTTTGATTTCTGGAAGGCATGTAGTTTCAACTTGTAACAAATATTTGTAGTCTTCAATAAACTGTGGTATTTCTTTAGCTAACTCTGGCGTTCTTTCCGTGCATGTCTCTCTGGACAACAGGAGCTAATATTGTGCTGTGAATATGGGGGATGGAAGGGTGGAAGGATGATCTTGTCAATCAAACCCCAGCACAGCCAGAGAAGCCACTGGTTAACTTTTTGGTACATTGTGGCATTCTCAGGAAGGGGGTAGTAGTCTCATTTCCCAGTCTATTGGTTATTGAGGAAAGCTAAATTTGTAGGGAACTCCTGATTTCCCAAGCTTAATCTCTATTCACCTTTTCATTCATCCCTCTTTTGGGTCTCTAATCTAAGGCAAGGCATTTGGGGTAGCATTGAGGTACCATGTTAACAGAAGTAGAAGAATTGGCATTGGGGATCTAGAGCTTGGGAAAAGTTTTCAGTGACTTAACTGCTCTTCCTGCCTCTTGAAGACCAAGGGGCTGACTCAGAAATGACTTGGTCATTAGCAACCACCTACCTATGTTTTGGTCCCTTTATAATCCTCTGTAGTCAGAGGTAGGGTAATTTACCTCTTTTCCTTGTTCAAGCACATGTGACTCTTTAGTAGTCCTCATGAATTTCTGGATATAACCAAGGGTTTTGTGGGTAAGATTTTGTCAGTGTCTTCTCCTTGGCTCCCTTACCAATCCAGCTTGCACACAATCAGTCTTCCTTTTATGGAGTCATTTTGGGTTTGGAGTGAGACCCTTCTTTGGGAGGGAGTGTGTGAAATTCATTGAACAGTCTCTCCTCTCCAGTTTTCTGTTCTTGGCTAGCTAGAAACCTAGCTGTTCACCTCTCGTTGGATCTTTTTCAGACTATTGGAACCTTAAAAGATATGATACGGAGATCTAATCAATTTTCCCAGTCACAGGTGCTTGAGGTTCACTGTAGTAGGAGAGATGTGTTTTTACTGTTTCTCCTGTTACAGCCTTTCACACTGTGTTGATGTGATTATAACAGTTCTTTTGGGGAGAAAGGCATCTGTAATTTTGAGAGGATCTTGCCTAGTCCCTTAGTTGGGGTGAAGAACACTCTAGTTGTTAACCTTAATTTCTTTCCCTACTTCATAGCTATGAGACTGAGGATTTTCCTCTTTCTCTTTCTCTTCCTTCCCCTCTCCCCAAAAAGATATTTATCATGGGAACTGGGAACTTTTTCCTAGTGGTCCCAGATCAGAGCTAGACAAGGTGTTGTAAAGGACCTGCATTTCTCCCCTCCCACAAATGGAGAGCCTAGCCCTTCACTCTATTATGTTAGTGACCCCTGATTTCCCAATGGGTCCCCTGCAGTATCAGCTAGCTGTCTCTAGCAGTAAAGGCAAACCTGTGTTGCTTTTGGGTTTGCCTTCTAAAATTTACTTGTATCCTATCTAGCACCAATTTTACCCTCCTACACACTTTCTATTAGGTTGAGGTCCTTCTAACTTGGTTCCTAGAATACTTAGGGATCAGAAATTTTGCTTCCATTACAAATTTAACCAAGAGAAACACCTAGGGATTAAAGTAAACAAATAATTTACAGTATTCTTTGTCCTTATCCCTCTTACCTATCTGTGGTGCCTTAAGATATGGAATGGAGGCTATCCTGGGAATAGGGAAATATTTGTTGTCAGATGGGAGCTTCCTGCACCTGGGCTGGTCAGGAGTTGTGTGTGGGGGGGGTTTCTGGTTAGAGTACTCTATTGGGAAGGTCTCAGTTGGGTATAGAGCCTCCATTTTGACGAAGCTGACAAGGTAGGCTTAACTGTAAAGAAGGACTTGGATTCTTGGTCTAGAATGAGCACCTCCAGTGTTAAGGGATAGGATATGAACTATGCATAGGGATAATAGGTGGAGGGATCTTCAATTGTGGTTTGATTACTTTAGAAAATGGCTTGTATCCTTCTCTGGTTACCCTGGAACTGTAGCAGTAGGAAGGATGTCCTGTCAGGAAGATGAGAGACAGGATATCTGACTTAAAAAACTCTGGCAATTAAGATGATGGGACTCTGTAAATGGCATTTGAATTCTCTATTCCTTGTGGACAGTAGCTTCTGCACCCATTGCCTACATGGTGATCTGTATGCCAGCCTTGTTTATACCTCTAGCAGACACAAGGCCTCTGGGAAAATTGGTGTGAGTAAATTAAAACTGACTACTTGAGTGAGCATGGAGGTCAGGTAAGGGAGACTGGCTATAGACCTGAGTTGGCCTCTCTGTTTTGGCTTTCACCTTGACATATGGCTCTGGAGCCCAGGAGTTCCCTTGGTACTTGGATAGAGGTTTGGTGCCTATTGAGGTAGACATAATTGGGATGGGAAGGTAGAAGGGTGAAGTGATTTAAAATTAACTTTAAAAAGCTGTTGGATTCCTGTTGGGATTTGGGACAGAGGGTCCTGGAGATTGTGTTAACTCTGGTTTGGATGTAGGCTTTACTGGGAGCTGAACTGTCACATTTTATCTATACTCAGAAACAAGCCAAGCTAATTCTTAGGGATCCTTTGTATTATGGGCTCTGACTGGGACTTGACTGAAGCTTCCCATGCAGTGATCTAGTTGAGCTTCAGATTGACCTCCTCTACTGACCTACTTCCCCCCTCTTCTTACTCAGGGACCAAGGGAAAGGACAGTCAGCTATGTTAATCCTCCTATCTATTTCTTCCTTTCTCAGGTGTATCAGTCACCTCCAGTAATACAGGCGTGCCAGATATTTCGGGTTCTGTGTACTCCAAAACTCAGGTAGGTCCTTAGCTTACTCAAGCAGAGATAGAAAAAGCAGCTGCTGGTGGAGATGGTGTGTTGTGATAGTGCAAAGTAGGCCTTGAGCTAGGTATTAAGAAAGAAAAATTCTTGGATTAGGGCATTTGATCTTTAAAAAAAAAATCTGTTTCTTCTTTAAAGGTTTATCATTTTGTTCCTGCTTCTTTAGAATGAAACAGAAGAGTTGAATTGATATGTAAAGATGAGGAGTAGCCAACTCTCGGTAATCCTAAAACTGACTGGGATTGTGTTGGCCCTCACCCTCTCTGATTTTTGGTCCCTATCATACCTGAAGTGGATGAGTACAGAAAGAAAGTGATGGTAGGAAAGGAGAAGTAGCACCTTAGTAGCTGAAGTAAGGCTTTTAGATTATCCATGGATTTGGTTTCTTACTATTCCCCCATGATGGCAGCTGATCAGGAGTTTACTATAATTTACCAAGGATTTCAGGGAGATGTCCATTTTCAAGGCCTTCAATACCCCAAAATTTTTAGACTAGTTCACCATTTCTTCTAAGAACTCAAAAATAGTTCTGAATTCTGTCTACATTTACACATAACAATCCTAAATTCAGCAAATGTCATCCGTACTTTTAACCTGTAGTTTAAACTGCACAAGCTATATAAGAATAAAAAAAAAATGGAAGTTATAAATCTTGCTCTCTTGGAGTTTGCAACCTAATTTGATGAATTGCCAGGAATGAAGGATGAAGTGTTAGAGGATAGGGAATCAGGAATAGTCAGGAATAGCCCTGCTGATGCCATTGTGCTTTCCCCCATCCCTGAACAGCAGTCCTTTGAGAAACAAGGTTTTCATTCTGGAACTCCTGCTGCCTCCTTCAACTTGCCTTCAGCCCTGGGGAGTGGAGGGCCCATCAATCCGGCCACAGCCGCTGCCTATCCGCCAGCCCCTTTTATGCACATCTTGACCCCCCATCAGCAGCCACACTCCCAGATCCTCCATCACCACCTGCAGCAGGATGGCCAGGTAATAGACCATTTTCCTCTTGTCTTTTTTCCCTCACTGATCCTTTTCCCTACCCCTCCTTAAAGCTGCCTCCCCCTTCCCTCTTCCCTTCCCTTTCCCCATCTATCCCCAGCGCCGGCCATGGGCACACAACACACACAGACACAAGCGTACACGACACAAGCGGCCGGCAAGGGAGTTGACAGAGAGGGGGCCAGGTTGGGGAGCTCTTTGCTCAGCCTGATAGGTACCTGGAGGGGTTTGAGTCCCCTCCCCACTGTGGCACACTTTGTCCCCTATATTTTCCCAATAGCCCTGGACCATGCCCCACCCCTCCCCAATCCTGCCACTATAGCTTTCCCTTCTAACCATGGATTTCTATTGTCAAAGTTTGTCCCTTTATTTTCCATATATCCTGGTTCTGCCTCAGCTACCATATTTGCAGATGATTCTCTGTTGCCAGCGCCAGCAGGAGGAGCAGGTAATGAAACTCTCTGAATGATATAATTGTACCTACCCCCTGCCAGTCCCAAACCCCATTTGCCACAGCCCTGGGGAAATCAAGAAGAAGAAAGATTGCGCGGCCACAAATCGGGATACACAGACACACATAGACACACTCACACACCTTGCTGGGCTCTCCGGCCTCCCCTTCCCTTCTCCTCCTCTCCTTTTCTCTCTTCCCAATTGTAGAAGGCACTTGGCTACTAGAGTGGATAGGATTCTTGGGAAAGCATCTGAATCTTGGAGGCCTTAGACAAGTCTCCCCGCTCTTACCCTGCTCAGTATATAGGGGTCCAATGATGTGATGGAGGGTGGAGGGGGTGTTACGGAGCCCATTCTGTTTGTACCCTATCTCCACAGCAGAGAGCAGTGCTCCCTTGTTTCTAAGGCAGTGCAAAAAAGGAATCACAGGATCAAAATCAATTAAACTAACCCTTTTGACCACTCATCTGAGAATCTCTTTCCAGATGAGTGGCCTTTTTGGTGAGGTGGAAGGGTAAGAGCAGAAACTGACTTAGTCCCTTAGATGAGCTCTGAAGGCATCTTGCCCTTTGCATTTTCTTCTTGTCTTGAAATCAGAATTGTGCTATTGCTGACCCCAGAGAGACTAGAACTTCCAAGGGTTCCATCGATTATGCAGACAACTTCTTTGGATTAAGGGCTTAAGGAAAAGTGTAGCCTTTAAATGGTCTTTTGGCAGGAGGAGAAATGGAGGAACATGACAGTTCCCAGGCCTTCCCACCCAAAGGTCCCTGCTAATTGGCCTCCTTTCTCCTCCCTGTCCTCCCTTCCCCTCCCCCCCCACATCCCTTCCCCTGCAGACGGGCAGCGGGCAACGTAGCCAGACCAGCTCCATCCCGCAGAAGCCCCAGAGCAGCAAGTCTGCCTACAACAGCTACAGCTGGGGGGCCAACTGAGGCCCTGGCCCTCTTCACCTCCTTGGCCCCCCTACCTGCCGAGAGGGCCTCTCAGCCTGGCACCTAAGGAAACAACTACAACACAAAAGCACGTGGAGCGGAGGGTCCTGCTGCCCCCCCCCCCCCGCCTGCCCCAGGCCTCAGCTTCACTTCTGAAGGCCCATTTCTTTCCTCTCCTACCTATCCTCTTGTATGTAATATAGGATTTGTATTTTTTTCCTTTCTCTTTTTTCTTCTCTCCCCACACTACCCCTGCATTCAAGATTATGAAATTCTTTGCTGTGGGCTCTGGCCTTCCTCTTCCTCTTCCTGCTCACCCTGGTGGTGGGAAGTGGCTGAGGAAGAGGACTCCAAATAGATATCATCAGCCTAACAGCCCTAAGTCTCCCTTTTTATTATTAGGAAAACAAAACAAAAAGTCATGAATATGAACAGAATTGTCAGATGAATTAGTTGAAGTGGTTTTTTTTTTGTACTGTGTCCTCAAATTTAATGGATTAATGTGTCTTGTATATATAAAAAGAAAACCTCTACCTTCAGCCTCTGCCCATTCTTGCTTCGTCTAGGATGTCCTCAGTCTCCCTGATGACCAGCTGGGTGAATAAGTATTACTGTACCAACTGGGCCTCTACTAGCAGGCTCCGAAGGCAGTGGAATAAAATGAAATCTTCGCCCTTTAACAACTCCTAACCATGATGTGCCGGTGTCCCCTTCTTCCTGACCCTGAGAGTCATTCAGCTCAATTCTCAGAAGCACCTCACCTTTAGTGTTTAAACTAGGGAGTGAAAAGGGCAGTGGGGAGAAACTGGGTTGGAAACAGTTTTCACACAGAAAAGCAATGGAACATGGGCTGCTCTAAACAGATTACTTGGGAAACACCCAGAAGTAGGGTACACAACACTGGCAAAATCAGTATGTGGTTTTTTTTTTTTCTCCCTTGGGGTTCCAGACCATACTTCCTCTTCTCCCAGAGAGGCTCCTGAATTTTTTTCCTTGTGGGTCTTGTTTAGGTAGAAAGGAATGGGAATAGAGAGCATACTTGGGGGGGGGGGGGGGGGGAGGGGGGAAGAGGTAGCAATAAACCCATCAGATCCCTTCCCCGAGCCACCATACAATTCTAGCTTCCCTTTCTGCCTTATCACTGTTCCCCCTACTTCCAGGATCAGTGATACCCTAGGGGCCAAAAGAAAGCTGACCCTCTTGTTCCTATTAAGTCGATGAAGATGGAGGAAATCTGTCTTCATGTCTCCATCTGCCTTTGTAAATGTAGAAAGCACTTTACATCTTGCCCATCTCCTTGCTTTTTAAGACTTAACCTAGCAAGAATCAGCATTTTGGAATGTCAGAGCTGACAGACACCTTGGAGATGGGAGCCTCGATCTCGTCCCATGAGTTCTACCCAGGGTTTTTGTTTCTGTTCCGAGACAGTTTACCCAGTCCTATACCACTGAGGAGATTCCCCAGCTTCTCATGTCCCGTTCTGATTCAAACAGCTTTTGCCAACCCCGAGAGACTGGCTGGATTACACTATTCGCTCGCCCCAGTGATTGAGGCTCCTCTAGCAAAAGTTGCCCAGTTTCCCCCAAGGGAGATCAGGGTTCGGCCCACGTATCCTGCAGGGCTTTGGGGGCAGCTAGACTGGGCCGGGGTGGACGTGGGAGGGCGCCTTGAAACGTAGGTTTGTGCTCGAGGCCCTACACTGTTTCTGGCTTAGGTTTTCTGACCAGACCGAGTCCCAGCCGTCTTCCTTCCTGCCCGAGCTCCCGCAGCAATTCCAACCCAAGGGGTCCTGGGATTCCTGTTGCACCGGCTGCTTTCTGCCCTTTTTCCCCTCACATAATGCAGGGCTTCTGGACGCTCTACTGTGGTAGGGCTGGGTTATCCAGGGTCTTCTGTAGAGGAAAAGCCTCTGGAGCGTCAATCTAATGGAGGAGTGCGGGGGAGCTGGAGCTGAGCTTCCTAAAAGACCCCCGGGGAGGCCCCGGAGGGCAAAGACGGATAGAGGGAAAGATGCAGGGATTCTGCTTTCATAACCACTTGTCTCTGGGAGGTGGGGAGAAGACCCTCACAACCGGGAAGCCCCCAGTGCCGAACCACGGAAGTAAAACCCCGTTCTCCTCTGCCTCGGCCAGGACATGCTGCCTGCGGCTCCCAGTACAGTTCTGTCCCACCTTCTGTCTATCGCCCTACCCCACGCCTTGGTCCTACCCCACACCGGTTTCGCTCACACCTTGTCGTGAGCCTGTTCTCACGTTCGTTTTACGACAGTGCGACTACTTTTTCATCAGTGTCGGGGCTACCCTAGTAGTGTAGCCAGTCAGCCTGTCCTCCTCGCTTTCCGGTAATACAGACGTACTGCCCTCTCGCTTTTCGGCAGTGTGGCCGAATCGACCCGCCCAGTCCTAAGATCACTTTACGGCAGTGTGGCGGATCTCCGCCATCTGGTGCCTACCCAGGCCTTGGGTTGCGGGAAGGTGGGCAGTTCGAGTCCCGCCTGAGGGATGAGCCTGTTCGACCTTTTCCGGGGATTTTTCGGATTCCCAGGGCCTCAGAGGTGAGAGTGGAGCCCGGACAGGTAAAAGGGGTGGAGCGGGGGGACCCTCCGACCGGGGCCTTGGCCCCTAGCATCTCCCTCTATCTCCCCCTGACTATAAGGTACACCCGGCCAGACTATCCCAACAGGTGGCAAAAAAGGTGAGGGGGACGGGGATGGGGTGGGGTGGGGTGGGGAGGGAGGCGGGGTGGGAGAAGCGGTGTGTATGTCTAGGTGTCAACAATCTTTCGCTCGAATGTTCACGCGCGCGCGGCACATACACACAGTTCCTCCCCACCCCCACCCCACTCAGGATCAGGAGGTCACCGGAAGCTAGGGCTTGTCCAGCTGGGCTGATGAAGTGGGGGGAGGGAGGAGCAAAGTCGGGGGCAGAGAGAATGCACAAAACAGAACAGCCCCGCGGTTCCCAGCCTTTTACCCCCAGAGCTGCGGGCTTACTTTAGTTGCATTTTGGTGTGGACATCTTTGTGGTTCTTTCTCAACCTCCCAGACCCAGGGATCCCTTCTTTGGAGGGATGACTAGAGAAGAGGATGATGAAGATGAGGAGGAAGAAGGAGGAGGAGGTTCCTGGGGTTCCAGGTTTGGAGGCCCCAGGTCCCCCGAGGACTTCACTTTTGGCTTTAGTTTTGGCCCTGAAGAGGAGATGCCTTTCCACGATCACTTTGGCTTTGACGAACTGATTCGGGATTTCAACCGTATTTTCGGAGACATGGGGGCCTGGACTCTGCCCTCCCGCCCCCCTGGTGGGTGTGGCCCCTCAGCACTTTGATAACTTATGGGCAAGTCCTACAGCCCAGAGAAAGTTACTGGGCAAGAAGGAGAAGGATGTGAGGGGGCTAGCGGAGAAAAGACATCGGGGAGGCAGGGCAAACACAAGGCTTTCCCTGACTGGGCTATGACTTTCCATTACCCTTTTGCAGAGCTCCCAGGCCCAGAGCCAGAGACCCCAAGTGAGAGGCGGAGGGAGGGGGAGACCATCCGGGATTCGATGCTCAAGTATCCAGATAGTCACCAGGCTAGGATTTTCAGCCGGGACTCGGAGGGTGACCTGGGGCGCCCTTCTCCCAAAGCAGCCCCAGACTGGGGCTCCAAGAGGCCTTTCCGTGGGGTGAGTCTCCTTGCCCTTGAAGACCCGGTAAAGCCTTGCCTAAGGGACTTGGGAGAAATCCTTTAATCTCAGGGAACTCTTAGTTTGATGGAGGAGAAAGAACACACACCTTCCATGAGGGATAGTCCAACCTAGCAGAACGTACCTTAGTGCTGGGGTGCCATGAGGAGGAGCAGAGCTTGGCATGGTGGAGAATGGTGAGCTCTGGAAGAGAGGGGGGCCAGGTCGGTGAGGGACTTCCAGAGGTCAAAAGGAAATCCAGCCTGCGGCTAATTTGCCCTTTCCAGATAAAGGGATGGCCCAAGAAGTGAGCCTTGTGATTTGTCCAAGGTCATAGAAAGAGTTCAAACCTGACTTCAAATCCATTGCCCTTGTTGCTTTACCACAGTGAACCTGAGGGAGAGTGGGTAGTTGAGGAAGGTTCGATAGGGCAGGTAATGGAGTTGGGGAGGCGATGGGTTACTTCTCTTCAGAAGGGGCCCCTTTCATCAGCTGTGATTCCTTTTGTAGTTTGATGAGGTATGGCCAATGACCCCTGATGCTACAACCAGAGAAGACAAGGGTAAGTCTGATGGAAGGGACAAGGCCATAAGGGGTCCCTGATGCCCATCTCTGAGTTTTTACACACACTCTTGCACTCAAGTTCATTTCTTGTCCCTGAACATTTTCAGCTTGCTTCCCACACTTTTTTTTTAATACCTTATCTCTCTCTTCTCCCACCCAGATCTTGATTCCCAGGTCTCACAGGAGGGCCTGGGTCAAGTCTTACAGCCACAGCCTAAATCGTATTTCAGAAGCATCTCGGTTACCAAAATAACTGGACCAGATGGGGTGAGCTAGATGGGGTGGGAAGGTTGGGGGGGGGGATCATGAAGGGCTGGGGTTCATGGAAAATATCATCTGTTCTGATCCTGAATGAGCAGAGTGACTGTTTCCACAGGTGGTAGAGGAGCGGCGCACCGTTGTAGACAGTGAGGGCCACAAGGAAACCACAGTAACTCGTCAAGAAGCAGATGCCAGTTCTAGAGATGGTGAGTGGGGGGGGAGAGGCAATGGAGAGACTGTCCCTGTGCTACAAGGATGAAAGACGCTTGAAGGAGAAGCTGAGTTGAGTGGTCTCTGTCTCCCCTTCTAATTCTCTTCCCTTTGCTCTCCCTAGTTCCAGCCTACACTATATGAGGCTCTATCCTGTTCCCTTTTCCCCTCTTGACCTCTCAATTAAATCCATTCAGCATGTCTTTATTAAATACCTATTACTATGGGGCAGCCAGGTAGCACAGCGAGTAAGAGCACCGGCCCCAGAGTCAGGATGACCTGGGATCGAATCCGGGCTCAGACACTTAGCACCCACTCAGAAACACCTGGCCATGTAACCTTGAGCAAGTTACTTAACCCCAATTGCTTTAAAAAAAAGACAAAACAAAACCTATTACTATGTTAGACCCTGGGGAGGTAAAGACAAAAATAAAACCATTCTGCCCTTGAGGGGGTTACATTCTAATAGGGGTACCCACATGTACACAGATAACTAAATAAAAGCACCCAGAGTTATTTTGTCAGAGAGGGAGGTCAACCAGGTAAAGGGATCAGTCCATGCAAAGGGCTGGAGCTGGGGGATGAAAGGTGTGTTACAGGGAACAGCAAACAGGTCAATGTGCCTAGAATTCAGGGTCCTCAATCTGACACACTTCTGGTTCATCTCTTCCTACCTGGATGTATCGTTTTTCTCTAGAGTCAGGCACCCCACAGCCTCCAAAGTTGGGGGACAGCTCTTCCATACTGGATTCATTCCTAGGACGATGGTTCCGGTCTTGGTAGCTCAAGCTGACTTTGTGGACGACTCCATCCCTCCCCACTTTGCTCCACTCGTTACCATCAGGGCTTCCTGACATCACTAGCTGGCTCAGCTGTTCTTCCTGCCACAGTGAGGGTATGGGGGGGGAGGGTAGGAAATGTGACAGGTAAAGAAAAAGGTACCCTCCATTCTTCCCCTCCCCCTTGCTGCCCCCCAAATAAAATCTTTATTTATGCTATTGCCTCAGTCTCTTGGTGTATCTAGCTCCCTCTAGGGCCCATCCTGAGCCTTTTGTTTCTCTTTGATCTGCCCCCACTTCGAAATGGATGAGAATCAAGTATAAATATTCTTGTACTTGAATCAAGTATTAATGTTCCTAGTGAGGAACATTCCTCACGAAGAAATAAAATTGCCAGGATCAAAATGTTTAACAATTACAACAGTCCTAACCCAGTACATTTTGTAAAAAGTAACTGATACATTATCAAATGCTGGCTATTTGGTAGGGCCTGCAGAGGAGACCAGACTTAGAGAGGTTAAGGGAGACAGTTTATTCAATCTTTTCTGTTTCAAATTTTCACATAGCATAGGTTTAGAGAACCTTAGAGGTCATTAGACCAGCATCTTCATTTTATTTATTTTTATACTCTAAACTTAATACTATGTACACATAGCAGACCGTGAAAAGGAATCTCTGTGAAATCCTAAATCTCCATTTTATACTGCTTGCATTTTTTAAAAGTATAGAACAAATTATGCTCAAAACTGTGCTTCTTGTCTGTTCTTCAAAAAAAAAAAAGTTTTTAATGGCCCTTTTTTTCTTCTGCATTACTAATGCTAATTTTCTCCTCTTCCCTCCCAAAACCTTCCCTCCCTAACTAACAGGAAGAAAAAACCAAAACTCTTGAAAGAAATAAGCCTAGTCAAGCAAAATCGGTTCACACAGTGGCTCAGTCCAAAATGATTTGCTTGTTTTTTCACATTGTGTTCAACACCTGTCCATCAGGAGACGCGTAACATGCTCCTGTAAATCCTTTGCTTTGCATGTTCTTGAGTCTTTCAGAGTTCTTTTTCTTTACAATATTTCCTCATATAGATTGTTTTCCTAGTTCAGCTCACTTCACTGCATCAGTTCATATTACCCAGGATTTTCTGAATCGCCTCCTTCATTATTTCTTACAGTATATAATATTCTCATAGGTTCATATATCACAGTTTGTTCATTCCACAATTGTTTAGGAGGCAATTTAAGGTACCCCTTTAGACTCTAATTCTTTGTTTCCTTTCCCTTTTAAGGTTAGAAGTTTGTTTTGCTTAGAGCTATTCCCAAGTATTCTCCCTCGTTTTTTTTTCTCCCCACCCTAGAGATGGCTACCATTAGACACAAATAGGTGTGTGTATACATACATGTAAAATTTATTCTATATATACTTCTCATCAGTTCTTTGGATGTAGATAGTGTTATTTTAAATTTGTGTATAATAGTCAAAATTACTTAGTTGCTCTAAGTCTTTCTTGAAACAATATTGTTGTTAAATATTTTCCTGTTGAGTTTGATGTATTTCTATACCAAACTCTGTGTATATATTTACAAGTTTTCCCCATCTTTTTTCAATTTCAGATAAAAATGAGAGATGATATACAGTTCATCTTCTTTCACATTTGTATATTCTCCTGCACCCCAAACATGCAAAATAGGAAGTTCTACCCCCTCCTTCCTCCTTTCTACACTTGTTTTACACTTCTTTCTTTAAGCCCTCAAAACAGAACAAATCCCTTCTGAAGACCTCTGTTTTTCTTATTTAATTTCCTTAAAGCTCTTGGAAGACATTAAATTTTTTTTTTTAACTTAATAATAGAGGTGGCTACGTGTCACAGTGGATAGAGCACCAGCTCTGGATGGGCCTTTCCCCAGGGAAAGAACCCAATTGGAAAGGAAAGAAAAATACAGAGAGAGAGCAGCTAGGTAGCCCTGGAGTCAGGAGGACCTGAGTTCAAATTTAGCCTCAGATACTTAACACAAAAACCAGCCCTGTGACCTTGGGCAAGTCACTTAACCCTACTTGCACCTCCAAAGAGCTAAAAAATAAAAAAAAATTTTAAACTTAGTTTTTTTTTTTTCCCAATTACATGTAAAGATAGTTTTGAGCATTCATTTTGGTAAGATTTTGAGTTCCAAATTTTTCTTCCTTCCTCTCCTCCCCCCCAAAGACAGCAAGTAATCTGATATAGGTTATACATGCATTGTCATGTTAAACATATTTCCACATTAGTCATGTTGTGAAAGAATTAGAACGAAAGGGAAAAACTACAAGAAAGAAAAAGTGAAAATAGTATGTTTCAATATGCGTTCAGACACCATAGTTCTTTTTCTAGATGTGGTTAGCATTTTCCATCACGAGGAAGACATTTATGTATAGCTGTATTTCACAGTTTCTATTCACCTTTTTTATTTTCATCAGAAATGCTTAAAAGTCCTATAATCCTTAAATGGTCCAGTTTCCCCCTGTAGGATTATGTTCATTTTTGTGAAGTTAAATTATTCTTGGTTGTACATCTATCTCTTTTGCTTTTTGGAATATTGAATGTCAAAGTCTCTCCTTTATTGTAGAGGTTTCCAAGTTTTGAGTGATTGCCTGTGGTCTCGGTACTTGAACTACTTATTTCTGCATGTTTTGATATTATTTCTTTGACAGGGGAGCTTTTGATCTTTACTATGACATTCTTGGATTTCTTTTGGAGTTTTAAGAAGTGGTTGGTGTGGGGCAGCTAGATGACGCAGTGAGTAAAGCACAGACCTGGAGTCAGGAGGACCCGAGTTCAGTTCTGGCCTCAGACACTTAACACCCACACAAAAAAAACTAGCCGTGTAACCTTGGGCAAGTTACTTAACCCCAATTGCCCTCCAAAAAAAAAAGAAAAAAAAAGGAAGTGGTTGGTGAATTCTAGTGAAGACACTTTGTCCTGTAGTGGACAACCGAGAAACAGGACAGCACTGCCAATTGAAATTTAATAGGAGTGTTTATTAACCACAGTGACTGCCTCCCTAATAAGGAAGACAGCATCAAGTCTTCTGTAAGATGCATTTTTATAGACCTAGGTGTTGGTAACAAACAGTGTGGTTCCAAGGGGGAGGGGGTACCATTTCTAGTAAAGTCTTGGGTACCTAACAAGAACAGACTTATATCTGGGGTATGTTTCTAGCAATACAGGTGAAACATTCCCTCACTATTATGGCCTATTAGGTGTTTTCCAGGGACCCTGGTAGGGTCCACTTCTAGCAGGTTTAAAGGGCTTTGGTGTATAATTTCTGATGGGTGTTTCACTCCCCCCTTTTCTTGTTCATAGTTGAAACTCAGACTCACCTGAGTCCGGGGGACTGTTCTCTTGCACTAGGGGTGTGGTACCCACTGCTGCCAATCCTGCCATACCAAGGCCAACTAGGATAGGGACTAAAATGGGGGCAGCCAGAAAAAAGGTGTTCCTGCATACAAGCAGTCAGCTGCCCAAGTCTGCAGGGGTGATGGTAATGAGTGAAACACGGGGGCCATCCGGGGCTCGATTGCCACCAGGAGGTGGGTTGAGGACTAGGTTGGGATTGGTGGGAGTAAGATCCCTTGGCACTGGAGTGCATTGAATAGTGAACAAAGCCCCGGGGTCCCTTCCTGTGACATAAAACCTGATTCCCCAAGGTGTCCCAGTTTTCCAATCCTGTTTGGTCCAATCCAAAACTCTGATGACAACTGGGTTACATGACTTAAGGGTATTACAATGAAACGAAATGTGGTGGTCACAGCTGCCACCGGAGACCCAGTCAGCAATGGTTACACAATCCCAATTGACACAGTGATATTTCCCTGTCCCCCACAATTGGGAGGCCCATCCTCAGGGCAGACATGTGACTGGGTTGACCAAAGGCTGCTTTTCTGCTCCACAAGCAGCAGCATCGGTCCTCGCAGAATACATGCCTGTATAGGGAAACAACATAAATCTGGGGCACAGTGATCAAAGAAAAAGGGTGGGCTGGCCATGAGTCATATTTTTGAAATTAGAGTTCCATCAATTGTCTTAGAGTCCAAGAGTACAAGGTGGGAGCATAGGAGTTTGAAGGGGCCAAAGGCAGGAATGCCAGGAACAGGAGCGTCAGGACAGTCTCTTAATCTTCAGTTATAAGTCCCTGGAGTGATGGATTCAGGCTTTTCTTCTGGCCACCTTAACAGCAGAGTGGTCTGGTACACCACTCGGACTGCGTCCTGGATGTTTCGGAGAGCTTGGAGGGACTTGAGAATTAAATCGTTAACAGTCATACATAACAGCATTCATCACCCAAAATACAATAGATGGGGTGTCGAACAGAATTTCAAAAAAGGGGAATGAATTTTTACACATATGCATTCAGTTACAAATGTTAACACTTGCTTAGATGATGGAATAACTACAAATTCAGATTAAAACATCAAGTTCTTTTCTGCTTTACAATTTGTTACATCAATTGAGCAAGAAACATGTCTTGCAAATGGAGGTTTTAGTGGATCTCTTAGAATCACACTAGAGATTTTTTTAAAATTTCTTCTAAAGGTATTTTCCTTCTTCAAAACAGTTTTAAGATTTATAAATGATCACTAAACTTTTGTGAAGGAAGTTAATTGAAAACTTTTAAAATTATCTTAAGCAGTTTGCATAACTTTCTATACATGTTTTAATTCTAAATAAAAAATAATATTAGATTTTCCAATAAGTTAACACATGAAAGAGCTCATATCTTTTACTAATTACTTGCTCTTAGCATAGAAACCTGTTATAGAAGGAAAAAGCAGGAACATGTGCCATTCCAAATGTGCCAGGAGAAAACATCCTTGGCTCTGTGTAAATTCAGGTATGGTTACAGATATTCCATCTCATGCAGCATCTGTTCCATCTCATAACTAGACTCAGGAATAGGTGGGAAATATTCCTTTTCAAAGGAACCTCATGGGTAAATTGAGCCAGGAGGGATCCCATCCCAGACAGAAGCTAAGATTGTCCCTTTGGCCTTTTCCAAATGTAGACTTCCACCTGTTGACAGTACAGGATTACATTCCTCTGAGTAGCTAGTGGCAGTTTCTCTCAGACATTGATTTAATGCAGACAACTATACTCAAATTCAGACTCAAAATAAAATTTAGTTATGATCCCAAGTGCTTTTTACCTTAAACAACAAGGTTCTCCAATCACAGCTCAGAGCCAGTTATAATTATTTCTATTCTCATGGGGCTGCAATAAGCAATAAAAATGTATCAGATCTTATAATGTAAGGAATTCCATTTACCATCCTTCTAAAATATAAAAGCCAATTTATAAAAATCCTTTTTAATCTTTACAACTTCTTAGCAAGTTAGGTTTATTTAAAAACTACATATCCTTTCTCAGGCTGAATGGCCTTGCCTGGAGATAGTTTCTAGGGAATTTGACAGTCTTACAACATAAGGAAAATTTATATGAATTGCAAGCAGGAGAGACTGCTCTGAATGGGCAGAACTAGTCAGACAAGTTTTCATCCAGTTAATTTCCTCTTTTCCACATACAATAATCAATTAAAAATTATAGGTTTTAGCATTAAAACATTAGCCCCAAATAGCTTAATTAATAGTTTTACAAGTTTTTCTAAATAGCAGATATGCATATTACAAATCAGGGTTAAAATAACACTACTGGTCTTACACAATTTTTCTCCTCACTCAGGTTTTACAATATACAGCGTAGAAAGACAACAATATTATAAACTGTGAGATGACATTAATTGCATTTCCAAATTATGTATAAGAATGATTGATCTTACCAAGTGAAGAGGCTAGTTGACTTCTGACCTCATTTTCTCCTCTCTTTTCCTCATCTCACCACTTTACAGATGAATTGAGACTCAGGGTTAAGTGATTTATACTAGGTCACACAACTAGTCAGTGCAGAGTTCGGAACACACTGTTTCTCACTGACAAGCTTTTTTCTCACTTTCCTGATTTTCTCTCTTTCATCTTTCTCTTAGTTTTCTCTCTGGTTTTCCTCTTTTTGCTCTATATTCTGGGGTGTTTTCTCCCTGCTCCATTGTTTTCCAGGAGTCCTAAACAACCTTCTTTAATTCCTTTGCACTGGAACAAGAAAAGTGATTATTTGCAGCAAGGGAGAAACCTCTTAGATGGTAGTGAAGTTGGGGCTTCATGATATAGAGTAAACTATATTTCAGGGGAAAACCCTCCATTTTTCCAAATTCATCACACACAAAACACATTGTCAGCTTATACTGTATCAAATAAACCTCTATGAATGCTTAGCTGTAGCAGACCCTGGTTATGGGATGGTGGATTTGGGAGAAAAAGGGCAGTGCTCAACTGGGGAGTGCCAGGAGATTTTTAGCCTGGAGCATTGAGGAGAGGGTTTGGGAAACTTGAAGTAAAAACCGCAAGGCTCTGCTTACTTAGAGGGATGGGCTTCAGGGTACCTGGGGATCTAAAACTATTGCTGGTGGGAACTAGGTCAAGTACCCTTTTACTAAACTATTTAGGCTGTGGAAAGAATGTAATTTTAGGCTAAATAGCTCAAATCTAACACACACTTTAATAGCTCAGATGTATCCCAGGCTTAGTATAAGGGATAATCATTAACTTGTGTTTGTACCTTTGTTTCACAAGCTTCTTTTCCCTTGTCTAACTGTTCTCATGCCATTCAGAAAAAATGTTCTATTCCAGGGATTTAACCTTTCAGGTAGGCAGATGACAAGCCTGTGTAGCTCCGATGTAGCTACTGTGCCTTCCCCGCCTTTATTTTTTGGAGGAGATTAATGCAACTTAATTTCACTGCAGCCCCAGCTCAGTTATAGCCAGGACAACAGGGAGAAAAAAATCTTAATGGTTCAAACCTCTTATTGCCTCCTCAGCTCTGTCAGAGCTGGATGACGGGGAGGGCTCTGTAGCCCTAGCTAAGAAGAACTGGGACCACAGGGAAGAGAATCTTAGCAGTTGTAACTTGTCACCATGGCACTAGTTTGGTCAGAGCTGCATCACAGTGAGAAGGCACCGTAGTCCCTAGCCTTGTCAGAGGTAGGACTACAGGGAGGAGAATCTTAGTGGATTTTTCTTTTTAACCTTTAGCTCAAATAAACTTTTCTTAGGTGTTCATTCCTTTAAAATTTCAGGCCTACTTCAAGACTTTAAGAGAAACTGTTTCTCATACAACACAGATAATACAACTGTTTACCAGTAACAATTATGGTCTTAAATTTGAACTTTGAAATAAAAACAATTGAATAACCAATCTGGTGACCTTAAACTTCAGTTTTTGTAGATAAACTATAATTTTTCTTGGTGCCAAATCCTAACCAGAATGAATTCAATTACCTGGATCTATATTCCCAGTGATGTACAGTTCTCTTTCTGTGACCCAGGAAAGGGTTAAGTGGTAGTCCTATTTCAAAGTGCAGCTTGGAAACCTACTTCTCTTTGATCATTGAAGTGACCCCTTTTCCCTTAGATTTTAGGGGAGAAATTTCCCATTCTCTCTCTGTCCATTTGTCTTTCTACTTTGAGAACTTTGGCTGAAGTTCAAGGAGTAGAGGGAGAAATGGTATTTTGCCAACTACCTGTCTTTAAGAGACTTTCAATCTTTCTAGCTCAGGTACAGCACTCTTTTGGCTGCTTTTTTGAATCTTACAGGATGGTAGATTTAGACATTTCTTTACACATACAGACAGAATATACAGAAAACGCAGCAGAGCAAAAGGAAGAAGGCTTCATCCTTTTTACCTGCCTGGAGCTACGGGGCCGGTAGGCTCAATGAAGGCATCACCAGTATCCCAGAGACAGGATATACACAAAACAACACACAAAATACATGCTTTGTCTCTCCTGTGGCTCCTTGCACTGAAAGTTTGGATTTTGAAAGGGGGCTCAGGGGAACCTTTTGAGAAGTGGAGAAAGTGCACTCCCTCTCCCTGGGGACTCCAGGTAGAGCAACTGAGATTCCTCAGGAAGAGAGCAGGTCAGAATCAGCTGCAGATAGGATGTTGGGAGCCAGGCCCCCCCATTTGGTTTTTCAAAGGGAGGACTGAATTAGGGTTACGGGATGGACAGGCGTTTTTCTAGTGGCCCCTCTGTTTGCAGTAGGCACACTGATCTTGTTCCAGTGGTTGCTGATGGAATGATTCACGACCACCTCCTCCCTCTTGCAGGGGATGTATTTCCGTGGACGGCAGGGTTCTTTGTTCTGGGAGGGGAAAGTGCCTATTTCAGTCAAAACCGCCACCACTGCCCTGACCATGCGTTCGTTCAGCTTTTGGACTTTGGCAGTGGCTCCCTGGGCTGAGACTTGGAGCCGAATAGTACTGGGGCCCTCTTTGGCTTAAGGGGGTTTTGCCCCCCTGGGGCACAGATATTTGTTGGCTCATAAATGCAAGTAGAGACAAAATGAGACAAAAATTAAAATTACAAAGACAATTAAGATCACAGATGATGGTTGGTCCATAAATATAGTCAGAAATAGGATGAAACAAGAGTTAAAGTCACAGAAACACAGGTAGACAGCACAATTAAAATTACAGCTACACCTAGTGACCAAAAAGAAAAACAGCGACATCTAGTGACAGATACAAAGAAAAACATGAACCCAATAAAAGTAAAGGTTACAGAGACAATTAAGAAACAATTATGATTACCAGATAGAAATATAGAGGAATGGAAAACAGGGTACTCCGACAGTGTCCCATGGAGACCAGTAAGGGCATCTATGCCGTGTACAGCTCAGCCTCTTACCATTACAGGAGCGCTCAACAGAAACAGGTCACAGAACCCTCATTGAACTGAATTGAAAGGATTTGGGATGGACTCAGGTTTCTGGTTCACTCAGGAAGAGAGTACAAGCCAGGGGCCGAGGAATTTCACTCGGTGTCCACCGCCCCTAGGTCAGATTGCCCTCCTGGCCTTCCAGGGAGCCTGGTCCAGCTGTCAATACAGAGTCAAAGGCTATCTTGGTGAGACCTCCAAAATGTAGTGGACAACCGAGAAACAGGACAGCACTGCCAATTGAAATTTAATAGGAGTATTTATTAACCACAGTGACTGCCTCCCTAATAAGGAAGACAGCATTGAGTCTTCTGTAAGATGCATTTTTATAGACCTAGGTGTTGCTAATAAACAGTGTGGTTCCAAGGGGGGTGGGGGGCACCATTTCTAGTAAAGTCTTGGGTACCTAACAAGAACAGATTTGTATCTGGGTTACCAAGAACAGACTTGTATCTGAGGTATGTTTCTAGCAACACAGGTGAAATGTTCCCTCACTATTATGGCTTATTAGGTGGTTTCCAGTACCCCTGGTAGGGGTCCCCTTCTAGCAGGTTTAGGGGGGCTTTGGTGTATAATTTCTGATGGGCATTTCAGTCCATTGGTTCTAATGGTTCCAGGAAATATTCATTTATGTCTCGAAGTATAGTGACTGGAGTTTTAAAAAATGATTATTTTTCAGCCAATCCAATGATTCCTTTTTTCTAAAAATTATTTTTACAAGCATTAATTTCCCACTCACTGCCCCTCCTTTGCTTGAACAATTAAAATAACAAAAATAAAAACCTTATAACAAATATACAGAATCCAGCAAAAGAAATTTCCAGAGCCTATGTCCAAAGATGTATGTGACTCTGTACTTTAATTCCAAAACCTCTTTGAGGGAGGTAGGTATAGTATTTCATCTTCAGTCCTCTAAGTTCAACAATTCTTTTTTTTTTTTTTAAAGCAATCGGGGTTAAGTAACTTGCTCAAGGTTACACGGCCAGTTAATTCTGGGTGCGTTGCTGAGTGTCTGAGCCCGGGATTCGATCTCCAGGTCGTCCCAACACTGGAGCCGGTACTCTTACTCGCTGAGTCACCTGGCCGCCCCTCAAGTTCAACAATTCTTACATTATCTTTCCTTGACTGTTTATGTTTTTTATTTCAGTTTTCTAATATTTATTGTCTTTTTGAGCAACTGATTTCTGTTTGCTCTAGTCTCATTCTCAGGAAGTCCAATTTTGGGGTAAGTTTTACCATTCTCTCTTCTAAACTATTTATTCTAATATTTTTCCTCCAGAGCCTTAATTTCATTTTCCTTATTCATTGTTTCATTTCTTCTAAGTATACTAAGTAACACTAAGTAGTCCTTGTGGGAAATCTATATTTTTTGTTGAGTTTGCTGTTATTACAGAATTGTCATTCTCTTTAGATTTGTAATAATTTTTTTAATACTGGTCAGTATTTTTTTTTAATTATTCATCTCTCCAGCTTTAGTTCCTGAATTGGACCTTTATCTTAGGGCCAGGCACCATCCTTTGCTGCACTTTGGACTATGGTGCTTGGCCCTATTTGATCTTGCCCTGGGTTTCCTGCATTCCTGTGCTGACTTTCACTTCCCAGGGACAAGTATAACCACTCCTGGGTTTTTTTAATTCAGAGCACTGGATCTTCAAGGCTTTCCCTGGCATCTCAGGACAAAGTTCTAGGGAAGTCCAAGCCCCAGTTTGAGTGATTCTTTGCCTTGCTTATTGCTGCCACTTGCTACCTGGGCTTCTAAGGTCATCATTCTGAGACTTTCTGACCACCTTGGGGTTTTCTCAGGGGAGGCCTCTGCTTTTGCTTCAAAGGCTACATGTGGCACTGGCCCACTCTGGTCCCATTGGGAGGCTATCCTGTGCTGACTCTAGTTTTGGTGATGCCTCTATTGCCTGTGGGCTTCTGGCAGACTTTTGTGGAGTTCTGGGGTGAGAGAAGTCATGGTAGTTCCTCACTGGATTTTTTTGAGGGGGAGGGCAATTGGGGTTAAGTGACTTGCCCGAGGTCTCATGGCTAGTTTTTGTGTTAAGTGTCTGAGGCTGGATTTGAACTCTGGTCCTCCTGACTCCAGAGCCAGTGCTCTATTCACAGCACCACCTAGCCACCCCACCTGACTGGATTTTTTGATAATTATTCAGACTGGTGTAAAATTTAGGACTTTACTGGAATAGACATTTGGGAGCTGGACCGTCTGCCTTCCCTTCAGGCAGCCATCTTTTACATAAAGGGAAATATAGGTGCAAAGATGAAATGACTTGTCCAAGGTTATACTGGGGATTAAGTGACATAGGTAGGATATGAACCTGGGTTTAACTTCAAGTCTAATTTATTTTTCACTGTACCATACTTCCTTTTAGATAAGGCAATTATTGTTTAAAATGGAGGGATGTACTGAGTAAAGAATTAGAGGAGAAACAAACTTTAAGGGGGAAAAATTACATATAAGAACCAGAGTGGAAGATGGAAGAGAACAGAAACCATAAGAAGATCCCAAAAATAATATTGCCCCATCTATATCAAAACTACTTTGAATTCAATAAAAGCTAGGATCAATTTCCCTTATCTATCACTTGTTATTACATCTGAATCATTATGACTAGCTCATGACTTCTTTAAAAAGTCAGTGAGGGGGGTGGCTAGGTGACACAGTGAGTAGAGCACTAGTCCTGGAGTAAGGAGGACATGAGTTTGAATCCAGTCTCAAACACCTAATACTTACTAGCTGTGTGACCTTGGACAAGTCACTTGACCCCAATTGCCCTACCTTCCCCCCTCCAAAAAGAAAAAAAAGTCAGTGAGTGTTGGGGGACAGTCTTCCCATGAGTGTATTGTTACCATCAGTATCATTCAGTGGTCATGCAGAAATGGAAATTGACCTCAGTTTCCTCATCTACTAAGTGGAAATAATGTCTACCCCATCTCCTGTATAGGCATGTGCTCAGTGTGTAATTGGCTAATTTACATGTGAGGAAAGTGCTTTGTCACTGGAATGCTGTATGTAAAATGATAAATATCTTGTTATTTTTACCTAGGTGAAGTGAGGTTGAAAGGAATGTGAAGGCAAGCTTTATTTCCAGGGCTGCCCATTAGGTGATGAATTCTTTGGCCCTGGCAACCCATAAAATAAAAACACAAAATGGTCCTCAGTCTTCTGCAGACATGCCTCAAACTTCTACAGCCAGTGGCAGATTGAATGTATGAATGAATGTGTTTGTTAAATTGTATGTGCAAGCATTGGCTGAGCAGAAAAGTGTCCAGGAAATGTGGCAGAGAGTGCTTAGAATTAGGCAGTTTTTAAACTCTATGAACTTTAACTTAGAAGATGGGACTCTAAATGTGAGATTCTTGTCCTGTGTATGACCAATGAGTGCCTATACTGCTGAAGGTATATAAATATAAAGATATATAGATTGTCCAAGATATGATATACAATATATAATAATATAATAATAAGATATACATAGATATAAAGATATCCATCTTTACATTCTTGGTGTAATTCAAGCCAGAAGAAAATGAAAGAAATTACAACTAATTGGAAAGGTAGTTCACAGGGGCACCTTAGAGAGAGAGAGAGAGAGAGAGAGAGAGAGAGAGAGAGAGAGAGAGAGAGAGAGAGAGAGAGAGGAGAAGAAAGAAAAAGGAGTTCGAAAAGTTGATCTTCTACCCAGAGGCAACAAGAACTATTTTGTGAAATTTAGCCACTTGGTATTATAGTGCTTATGAAAAAATGTTTTCAAAAGATGACTATGAAAATGCAATTTATGTACCAGCATTAGTTGCAGAGGATGAAAAAGTAAAGACATTTTACAAAGAACTTACTAATACCACAACAAATTAAATCAATATATACCTTGATATCTGATGATGTCAGTGTAAAATTGGGAATAGTTGAGGAATACAATAGAAAGTGTGGGTCAGGAAGAAGGAATATGAGAAGCCAATGACTTGTAGACCACACAGAAAATTTATGAATTTGTATCATGAATAATTTTTTTCTCTTTCTTATTTTGTAGTTTACATCATTCATTTCCACAAGATTGTGAGTTACAAATTTTCTCCCAATTTTTCCCTACCCACCACCCTAAAACAGCAATCCCACTGAATATCCCCTCCCCCAATCTGCTTTCTCATATCTTTCCCTACCCTCCCTCCAATTTACCAGTAGCACACAGTGGATTTCTATGCCCCAGTGCCTGTATATCTCATTTCCCAGTTACATGTAAAATAATAATAATATATATATTTAAACATTTGATTTTAAAACTTTGAATTCCAGGTTCTATCCCTTCCTCCCTAGCCACACACCCTCACTGGGAAGATAAGCAATTCAATATAGGTTGTACATATGTAGCTATGCAAAACATTTCCATAGTGGATATATTATGAAAGACTGACTATATTTCCCTCCATCCAATCCCACACCCCACTTGTTCATTTCTCCACTTTGATCCTGTCCCTTTTCAAAAGTGGGTGCTTCCAAGTTCCCTCCCCCCCAGCCTACCTTCCCTTCCATTATCCCCCCTCTCATCCCCTTCTCCCTTGCTCTCCTGTAGGGTGAGATACCCTATTTAGTGTGTATGTCATTCCCTCCCTAAGCCAAATTCAATGAGAGTAAGGTTGACTCATTCCCTTTTGCCTTCCTGTTCTTCCCCTCCATTGTAATAGTTTTCCCTTGCCTCTTCTACATGAGATAGTTTACCCAGTTCTGTCTCTGCCCATCTCCTCTCATTATATTCCTCTCTCACCTCTCAATTTCACCTTTTAAATATCATCCCTTCCTACTCAATTGGTCCTATGCCCTCTGTCTATATATACCTGTACACATATATACACACACTCACATATGTATTAATATGCCCACATACCCTCCTATATAGACATATGTATGTATGTATACATATATATGTATATGTGTGTGTGCGTGTATAAACACACACACATTTCTATTCCCTTCCACAATTCTCATGTTGAGAAAAATTTCATCAGTTACAGTTATTGTTTTTCCATGTAGGAATGTTAATAGTTCAACTTTGATAAGTTCCTTATGATTTCTTTTCCCTGTTTACCTTCTCTTGCTTCTTGTATTTGAATGTCAAATTTTCTATTCAACTCTTGTTTTTCCACCAAGAATGCTTGAAAGTCCTCTATTCCACTGAATGACTGTATTTTCCCCTGAAACATGATACTCAGTTTTCTGGGTAGGTGATTCTTGGTTTTGATCCCAGCTCTTTTGACCTCCAGAATATCAAATTCCAAGCCCTTCCATCCCTCAGTGTCAAAGCTGCCAGATCCTGGGTTATCCTGATTGTGTTTCCACAATATTGAAATTGTTTCTTCCTGGCTGCTTGTAATATTTTCTCCTTGATCTGGGAACTCCAGAAGCTGGCTATAATATTCCTAGGAGTTTTCTTTTTGGGATCTTTTTCAGGAGGTGATCGGTAGATTCTTTCAAGCTCTATTTTGCCCTCTGAGTCTAAAACATCAGGGCAATTTTCCTTGAGAATTTCTTGAAGGATGATTTCTAGGTTCTCTTTTTGATCATGGCTTTCAGGTAGTCCAATAATTTTTAAATGATCTTGTGGGGGGCTATTGATATCCCGTCCTCTCACTTACCCATAGTAAGTCTTCGGTCGTCACCGGCCTCCTAGGAGGAATTACCACCGGCCTCCTAGGAGGAATTACCAGACAGAGCACCCGAGGTTTGCAGGAGTTGTTTATTCAGGCTCAGCTACATCTCGACAAAGAGACCTGACTTCCGTATCAGAGCAATTTATAGGTACACATAGCCAATCATCTTCTACAGCTCTATTCATTACCTTTTAAGGTCATACATCAAGCAAGCAGGCACTAGCCCATATACCATTACTTCCTGGCCCCCAACATCTCCCCCTTTTTGTTTAATCAGGATGCTTGTCTGGTACAGCCTTAAGCGGTGCAGTTGCAATAACCTGAATTTAGCAGACCCTGGCGGCAGTAGGGGAATGCAGGATGTTCTGGCTTGGGTCATCTCCTGATCCCTGAACCTTACCCGTCCTCGGTAACCCAACGCCCTCGGGCCCTGTCTTAGGCGGCCGGGTCAGGAGAGGTTGCCCGTCATAGAACGGATCCCGTCTTACTTCAAGGGCGTTACATGTCTTCCATGGAAGCCAGCCATACTTGAGGGTCTGCTCCTTCCTCAATGGCCATAATGGCCTTTTGTGTGAGCAACATATATCCTTGTTGTCTTCTCTGCAATCGGTAGAGGTACCAGACAAGCAACCCTATGGTCAAGAGTAACACCATACTTGACGCCCCCAAACCTCCCCAAGAGGCAAACCATTGGGTAATGTTTTGGAACCACTCAGTCCATGCTGATAATTGGGGACCAGATATGGTGGTAGAATTCAATACAACTATAGCATGTCTTAATTCATTTAACTTCAGTGTAAACTGCTTTTTCCATGTGCCGTTTAAAAATGAACCCAGAGTATAGGACAGATTAGCTGCCTTAGAATATCTTTGGTACAGGGCAGGTCACACAAAGACCGGTTGTGTGCCATTGGCACCCCATGAGACCCATTTCCATTATGGCATCAATTTGCTCTTGCTGAGATAAGAAATTCTCATTACCTTTAACCAAAGCCGTGGTCCCTACTGCAGTGGACCCGGCAGTACCAAGTCCTAAAAGCAGAGGTACAAGTATGGGGGCTCTTTTCTGTCTAGGCAAATTTGCATGCTCTCGCCCACCCTCACCGGAATAAAAGTAAGGAGAGGGGGCCTCAATGCATAGACAAAGGTCAGAGCTGACCAAGGGGAGCATGTGAATAGACAGTTTAGATAAGACTTGGGCCAGGTGGTTAAGACAAAAGGCAAGGATAAAGGAGGGTGTGGGCCAGCCCTGGCCTTGATTACTTAATCAAGAGATTAAGTAAGAACAAAAGGGGTAGAAGGGTGTTGCCTAGGTGGAATGGGCAGAGTCAGAGGTTGGGAAAGGAATTTTACAGATAACAATTTTACAATACAAATTGCAGTTACAATTTCACAGACTGGTTTCACAAGTTGGTTTCACAAATTGACCTAGACCCCAGGTACCCCATCATTCCCCCCTTAAACAGATGACACCCGAAATCATTTGGGGACACAGGACGATGATCTCAGCCTCCCGAGCTACTTCCCGCTGGGGAGGGGCGAAGAGCTTTCCCTGCCTCTCAGGGTATCATCGTTCAAGGGGTGGGGTCCATAGCCAAGGTCCGGAATTTGGCCGATGCCAGGTCCAAGGGGTGATGGGTAAAGACTTCAGGCAACGGTTGATACTCAGCCGACAATGTTCCCGGCAGAAGAGTCACCTGCCAGTGAAGGGTGCTGAGCCTAAAAAAACCACAAATCTAGCAAAAAGATTAGACAAACAAGGGCCAAAAAGGAGTAAGAGAAAATTGACCAGAAGTGGGGTGAGTATGGGCTAGTATAACCCATTACTCAGACTATTTCACTGTCCTTCATATTTTCCCATAGAATAGGCCTTTCAAAATCCCACTAGAGATTTAAAATTTCTTCTAAAAGTATTTTCCCTTCTTTAAAACAGTTCAAGACTCATAAAACTTTTAGAATGATCTTAAGCAGTTTGCATAACTTTCTGTACATGTTCTAATCTTAGATAAAATAATATTAGATTTTCCAGTAGGCTAACACGAAAGAGCTCACATCCTTTACTGACTCCCTGCTCCGATCATAGAAACCTGCTATAGAAGGAGAAAAAAAAAAAACAGGGACCTGTGACATTCCAAATATGACAGGATAGAACATCCTTGATTCTGTTTAAATTCAGGTTAGTTACAGATATCCAACCATGCAGTATCCATTCCACCTCAATGCTAGACTCAGGAATAGGTGGGATACATTCCTTTTCAAAGGAACCCCATAGGTGTTCGTAAAGTCAAATCTCCCATCAGGTTTATAAATCATTGCCCTAATAGATTTGCATCTACTGCCCAAGATTCCTCATCTTTCTGTAACTATGCTTAATCTGATCTCACACTAAAATTTCCGTTCTCTCAACTAAAGTGTCTCTGATTTAATCCCAACAATTAATTCAGTCAATGGCATTAATACCCAATTATACTTTGAAATACACTGGGATCCCTATGACATATACACAGATATAACTTTTCTACAGAAACTTTATAATCCCAATCTCAGTCCATGGGATAATGATTCAATATTGCATTTGTATTCTTATTTCCTTTTCTTCTCAAATATGATTGAGCTATTAATTATAAAATCTAGTTACAAATCTTTCTGTCTTCCTTAAAACTTCCTCACACCCTTCTCAACATACTTAAACCATCTGATACAAAGGTATCCATACCACTATTTAGAGACAGGAGGGGCTTGGAAATCCCCATTTGTCCCCAAATCTTCTTATCTTAACATCAATTTACTCTCATTAAGTTGCAATATAACATAGGGTTAGCAGAACTGATAAAGTAACATAGCTAGTTTTACACAACTTTTTCTCCATCTTTTAGTTTCAACAAAACTCAGATTGAAAACTGCTTTGTCACTCAATTTTTACAGTATAAGAGGACTTTACAATTTAGATTTTACAATTTAGAGATACCATAATAGAACAATTACATAATGACATTAATTGCATTTCCGATTCATCACATACCAAAATTATTGATAGAAAATTAGGCTTACCAAGTGCAGAGGCTTTTCTCCTCTCCCCACAGTTGCAGAGCTTGGTTGTGATCCCCGGGATTTGAAAGGAAAGAGGGTCGTCTGCATGCCCCAGGGGCCCTCAATATAGCTGCTATGCCTCCCCCCAATGTTTTTAGCTGTTCCAACTTTTACTCCAATAAATTTTGTGTCCACTCCTTAGAAACTTCTTTGAAAGTGATAGCTTTGACTTCCCTAGTAAGGGGAGAGGGAGTGGCGCCTACTCCCTTATCCCAGTTCTAGAGAACCCAAAAACCTCACCTTATGTATCAAATCTTGGAAAATATTCCAATTTGCCTAAATGCCAAATAGTAAAATGAATTCCAACTTTTCTTTAGCATCAAATTAGGAGTGACACTTTTCAAAGATGACCAGAATGCATTCAGTTGCCTTTTAGTTGCATTCTGTTACACAAAACTTTTCTCTTTTAAGTGAGGCAGGAAATAGTTAAATGTTACTCTTCCTGTTGGACTTTGATTAAAGCCCCTTTAAAATCATATACATACTTTATTTCTTTCTAATTCCAACCTAACATTTCTCCTATACTCTTTCACTTGCATTTACCATCATATAACCTAAACAAGACAATATTTTGCTCTCTTTCTCTCCCTTTCCAGCCTGCACTCAGCAGCAGGGGAAAGAAGGAGGGAAAGAGATACAGCATTTCAAAGGAATACACAGGCCGGCTGTGGATGACCCTTGGCCCATAATGGACCTGATGACTGGATAGGACAAACAAAGACACAGAAGGGACAGAACACAACAGAAACACAAGATACGACACGTAACAGTTCTGTGCACAGTACCAATCACTCAAAACATGTACCACTCATTCTAAACAAGCAACTAAGTGGGACTCGAACCCACAATTTAATCACCTAAACCAGAAAGAGTAATTAGGTGGGACTTAAGGTGTTATCTATCTGCTTCTTAAAAGTGATCGGGCCTCCGGCAAGGTTGAAGGGAGGAGGACGGCTTCCTTCCACCCATTCGGCAGCCCAGGAGGCCGCCCCCCCTGTGGGGACTTCCTCCCTTTTTCTGGGCGACGCCCTGTAGGCATCGAAGTCAGGCACTTCCTCGTTTTTATTTTTTGCTGCGCCACTGTCTCCTCTCTTCCGGGTTCTTGTTCCCAGCGAACAGCGCTCCTTCGCTGTCGCCATCTTCCCCGCTTTCTAATCCCCTCTCCGCTTCTCTCAACTCCTCCCACAGATATTGAGGAGGTCGGCTAGTCGATTCCTCCTCCGACTCCTCACTAGAGGAGCCTGCTAAGGATAAATGGTGAAATTGGTTGGGGTTAATGACCCCGGGTTTGTTCCCTCATATGAAGCCATTTGTTGTCCCACCACGGCCCATCGGCCTGGCTGCACCCCCGCATGTTGTATCCAGGGGCAGATGGTCCATATTTTTTCTACAAACTGGCGGCACGTTCTTATTGGTATCTTTACGCAACCCTTCGCGCACCCTTTATAAAGCTGCGCGGCAATAACTCCTTTCTCCTCGGGCAAAATTGCGGGGACACTTATTTCCCCTGCACTCATTGCCAGTCCCATCTTCTCAACGGTACTCTTTTACCGATGAGGCTGTCTGGAGAGCTAATTTACAGCCCAGACGGTCTTCTCAGACCCTACCCACGCCCCACGTTGGGCGCCAGTTGTGGGGGGCTATTGATATCCCGTCCTCTCACTTACCCATAGTAAGTCTTCGGTCGTCACCGGCCTCCTAGGAGGAATTACCACCGGCCTCCTAGGAGGAATTACCAGACAGAGCACCCGAGGTTTGCAGGAGTTGTTTATTCAGGCTCAGCTACATCTCGACAAAGAGACCTGACTTCCGTATCAGAGCAATTTATAGGTACACATAGCCAATCATCTTCTACAGCTCTATTCATTACCTTTTAAGGTCATACATCAAGCAAGCAGGCACTAGCCCATATACCATTACTTCCTGGCCCCCAACATGATCTCTCCTGGATCTATTTTCCAGGTGAGTGGTTTTTTCAATGAGATATTTCACTTTGCCTTCTATTTTTTAATTTGTTTGGATCTTTTTAATAGTATCTTGATTTCTCATAAAGTCACTAGCTTCCATTTGCTCCAATCTAATTTTGAAGGAATGATTCTCTTCAATGAGCTTTTGAGATTCTTTTTCCATCTGGCAAATTCAACTTTTTAAGGCATTCTTCTCCTTATTGCCTTTTTGAGTCTCTTTTACCATCTGAGTTAGTCTATTTTTTAAGGTGTTATTTTCTTCAGTCAGATTGTTGACTCTCATTTCATAAATTTCTTGCATCCATCTCATTTCTCTTCCCAATTTTCCCACCACTTCTCTTATCTGCTTTTTAAGGTCCTCTATGGCCTGTAACCAGCTCATATTTTCCTTTGAAGCTTTTGATGCAGGAATTCTGACTTCACTGTCTTCCTCCTGTTCAATGCTTTGATCCTTTTTGTCCCCAAAATAGGAGTCTAATGTAGGATTGCTCTGTTTGCTTTGCTTCCTTTGCTTGCTCATGTTGCCACTCAATTACTTGACTTTTGAACCTTTTGCCACAGTAGAACTCTGCTACCAGAAAGGTAGCCACTGATTGTGTGTGTGTGGGGGGGTGGGGGTACAGGAGGAGGAGGACAGAGCTGGTGGGAAGGAGTTCTCCACCCCTGAAGTGGAAAGGGGGGTGGGGTTGGGACTTACACAGCCCCTCCATTGGGAGAGAATTAGGTAATTGGGAAATTTCTCTCTCTCTCTCTGGGACTGCAGGGGTGAGGGAGAGGAGGGAGCCTTCCTGGAGGTAGATTCTGGCCACGAGTCCTCCCTGTGGGGCATTGGGTGAGGTGGGGAGGTGGGTCCCTCTTTGGGAATCCCCCCCTCAGATCAAAGAAGCAAGCAGGCTAGCAATCTCCTGCCTTGAAATTATGTATGACTCTAAGGCAAAATTGGGAAAATACTTAGCTCTGTAGAAGAGAAGCCTTAGAAGTGAGGCTTTAAGATTGGCAGATTCAAAGCTCTCACTTTCAAAAAATCCACCAAGATTCTTCATCCACAATAGAGCACCAGCGCTGGAGTCAGGACGACCTGAGTTCAAATCCGGCTTCAGACACTTAACACAAAAACTAGCTATGTGACTTTGGGCAAGTCACTTAACCCCAACTGCCCTCCAAAAAAAAAAAGAAAGAAAAAAATTCTTCTCCCTGTCATTCCCCCATTGAATGAGCTATATTGTTAAAGGAATAGAAAATGATGAATGGGACATTCTTTTTTTTTTTATTTTTAAAGCAATTGGGGTTAAGTAACTTGCACAAGGTTACATGGCCAGTTATTTTGTGTGGGCGTTAAGTATCTGAGGCTGGACCCAAGTCCTCCCTACTCCCGGGCCATCGTTCTTACTCACTGTGCCACCTAGCCACCCCTGAATGACACATTCTTACCCGAGTGTTGTAATATTTTGAATTTTTTTAATTTGGGAAATATGTACAATCTCTTTCCTTATAGTCCTGGTCTGCCCAAACTGGAATTATAATGAAATCTAGAAAAACAAACAAACAAAATATCTTCACAAATTCTAAGGATTAATCATTAAGAATTTGGAAATAGGATATTGGGATTGCTAAAAAAAAAAAAAAACAAAACCCAGAAGTTTTTTTTGTTATCTCTGCTTGACTTATTCCCTGAATTTATAAAGGGAAAATTAATAGTGTTTGTTATCACAAAACACTTGTGATCAAAATGGTATAATGATTGTAAAACGTTTAATGATGTTGTTGCCATCTTTCTAAGATTGTACTGTGTTTCTAAAAGTTTATTTAGATAGTGAACTTAAAAAAACATTTTGAAGTATGAAGTATTATAGCAATTTTTAAAAATCTGGATTTTGTATTGCATGTATATTGGGTTTTTATGTTATAAAAGTTGTTAATTTAAAACTTATATTTGGGTTACAAACAGGCAATAATAATAATACTGCTGATATTTCATTTAAAATTTTGGCTATTATGGAAATGTAATGATGAGATGAATGATTCTCTGTACTAGGTGAATTCGAAATGTGTTTTGTAGAACTCTTATTGAGCAAATGAAAATATATATGGATATATTGATGTTAATCTGAAGGTTTCCAGAATATAAGTGGTAAAGCAAATTTTTGTTTATGTATGAAAAACACATCCAGCTGATTTAAGGTCACCAGATTAGTAAATTAATTGGTTTAAGTTTACAGTAGGGAAAGGAACTTGTTTTGGTCATGTAGTCCCTAAACAATGGACTTAGATTGCTGAAAAGTTGCAAATTCATGTACAACAGGTAAAAGGGATTTCAGAAATTATGAATTAGTTTTTACAAGTTTAGATTTGAGAAAGAAAGATGGCAAATAGAATCCCTTACATTTGTAAGACCTGGTCAATCTTTATTGCTGATTGCAGCCCATAAGAATAAAAAATGCTCTAAACTGTGAATGGGGAAATTTGCTGTTTAAAGTTATTTTTTTTCCTTCTTTAGCAAATTTCCTATGATCAGAGCATAGTCAGTAAAAGATATGAGCTCTTTTGTGTTAGCTTATTGGAAAATCTAATATTATTTTTCATCTAGAATTAGAACATGTGCAGAAAGTTATGCAAACTGCTTAAGATCATTTTAACAGTTTTCAACTAACTTTCTTCATAAAAGTTTAATGAGATTGTAAAGCAGAAAAGATCTTGCTGTTTTGATCTGAATTTGTAGTTATTTCATTATCTAAGTAAAAGTTAACATTTGTAACTGAATGTATATGTTAAAGATTCAATTTCTTTGAAATTGAAATTCAAATTCTTTGAAAAAAGAATCTCTTTCTTCCAGAGTGAATATTATCAGAGGATAAACAAGCTTTGTGAAACAAGGATGTATGTCTACTATTCAGTTGTGAGGTTCAAGTCAGGAACCTCTATTGTTTAAGGCAGTATGGTTATGTTAATAAAAGAATAATAACTTATGAAGTATCTTGTTTTTGTAGTCTGTAGAAATATAAAGGAAAGTGAAATAGTCTGAATAATGGATTATACTAGCCCATCCTCACCCCACTTTGGGTCACTTTCCTCCTACTCCTTTTTGGCCCTTGTTTTGTTTCTTCTAGGCTCAGCGCCCTTCACTTGCAGATGTCATCTCAGGCTGAGTACTCACCGGGTACAGACCCAGCCTCCTAAATGGTGGGACCCTACAAAACAGAGACAGCTCTACGTCCCCCCTCAGCATGAAGCCCAAATGATTTTGGGTCCCACCTGTTTAAGGGGGGAAGGATAGGGTGCTTGGAATGATGGGGTGCTTGGGTGCATGATATTTAGTTTAATCAGATGTATTTTAGTTGAGAGAAAAGAAAGATACCATTTTAACACCAGGTAAATTCAAACTGTCTTTAAAGTCTATTTATGGAAAGCTGAACAAAGCAGATAAGGTTTGGGGACAAATGGGGTCATTCCGGGCCCTCCTGTTTCCAGATAGTTGATATCAGTTTTGAAAGTATGTTGAGAGAACATGAGGAAGTTTTGGGAAGGCAGAAAGATTTGTAACTTGAGTTTCTAATTAATAGCTCAATCAAATTGTAGATGGCCCTATCTGAAGGACACTAGTCCTGGAGTCAGGAGGACCTGAGTTCAAATCCGGCCTCAGACACTTAACACAAAAACTAGCCATGTGACCTTGGGCAAGTCACTTAACCCCAATTGCCCTACCTTCCCCCCTCCAAAAAAGCAAAAAATAAAAAAAGAATGTGGGAACAGGATGAAGTACATATCATCCCAGCATTCTGTCTATTATTGAAATAATCCCAAACATATTTTCAGTTGAGATATTATCTTAATTTTTTCATTCAATTACAGAGGAACAGATATATTATCTACTTAGTCTACAAAACATTAAAAGTAAAAGATAATAACAGGATGGGGAAGCTAGGTGGGGCAGTGAATAAAGCACTGGGCCCCAAGTCAGGAAGACTCATCTTCATGAGTTCAAATATGGCCATGGACACTTACTAGCTGTGTGACCTGTTTGCCTCAGTTTCTTCATCTGTAAAATAAAATGGAAAAAGAGATGGCAAACCACTCCAGTATCTTTGCCAAGAAAGCAATGGAGTCATGGACAGTCTGACACAATTGAACAACAAATAATAGAATAGTTCCTTGTCTCAGGATGACTAATATCTGAGCTCCATTGAAAAACATAAGAACAAGAAAAAGAATGATTATAGATTTTCACATATATGACAGTTGGGGTGGGTTTTGTGGGGCTGCACTAGCAATAGCAGCCACAGCTGGCAAATTTCCTTTCTTTGTAAACTAGAGAGAAACAGTCTATCATATTATTATTTAATTAATTAAATGCTGTGCAAAGAAGCATAATATATAATTTGGTCACAAGTTGGCACTACTTTCAGACCACTGGTCAAGGGACAGAGTCAAAGGATGTTCATTGTGAACCACAAGCTTCTCAAGAGACAGTGGTATTATAGTATTCCCTACTGCTAACTTAAGGGTAGGGTAGCAAGGTGGTGCAATGTATAGAGAGCACTAGGTTTGGAACCAGGAAGACTCATCTTCCTGAATTCAAATCCAGCCTGTTAGCTGTGTAACTCTGGGCAAATCACTTAACCTCTATTTGCCTCACTTTATTCATTTGTAAAAAGAGCTGGAGAAGGAAATGACAAACCACTCCAGTATCTCTGCCAAGAAAACCTCAATGGGGTCATAAAGAATCAGATATGACTGAATGACAACAAATTTAAAAGTAATCAGCTTGAGTGGCTAGGTGGCACAGTGAATAGAGTGCCGGCCCTGGAGTCAGGAGGACCTGAGTTCAAATCCGGCCTCAGACACAACACAAATACTAGCCATGTGACCTTGGGCAAGTCACTTAACCCCAATTGCCCTCCAAAAAGAAAAAAAACGTATTCAGCTTAAATCCTTACACTACTAATCTTTACATTGCCCTGGATTGGGCCAAGACTCATGAATGTGGTGGCTAGATTCAGAGTTTAGTCAGAAGAAAAAAATAGAATATTACTCTGAACTATGTGATATGGGAAAATCTCAATATGGCTCTTTGTAGTTCCACCTCCACTAAGCATTTAGGAAATCTGCTCTGTAGCAACCATCTTTATTCTTTATTCCTAAGACTTGGACAAAATGATTTAGACAGATGACCTTTTTTTTTTTTTAGTGTCCTTGTGATTTCTTAACATATGGTAATGATAAAAGCACAGCAAACCTGTAGAGGAACTTCTCTACCCAATTGTCTCTCTCTCCAAACCTCTTTCCAACAAGCAGATGGGAGAAAGAATAAGGAAAGGGATGGTGTGCTGTTTGGAACTTAGTGAAATTGGCTCTGAAGGGCCGGCCAGGTGGCTCGGCGAGTAAGAACACCGGCCCCAGTGTCGGGATGACCTGGGGATCAAATCCAGACTCAGATACTTAGCAACACACCCAGAAATAACTGGCCATGTAACCTTAAGCAAGTTACTTAACCCTGATTTCTTAAAAAAAAAAAAAAAAGAAATTGGCTCTGAAGACATCCTTGAAAAGGAGGAAACCCTGGTGACAGGGCTCTTGGCCCAGTCTCCCCAGTAGCTGAGGTTTCATGGCAGCTACTAGACTGATCTCTCCTGGACCCTAGTCTATTTCACTACTACAATGCCCAGTCTTGCTGTATTGGCCCCATGTTGGTTCCAGGTCATTCATAGCCTTGATCTGCGCTTTACTTCATGCCTGCACTTTTTCACTGAATGTCTCAGGATCTTTCCCCACTCATCCTTCAGGCTGGTCAGTTCAGACTGCAGTGGCAGTGGCTCCTTTGGTAACAACCAGTAGAAAATGGCTAACAGTTAGGGGATCTCCTACCTTGCCAGTAGTTTGGAAAAAGTGACCTAGAATGGCAGACATGGATTTTTTTTTTCAGGGATGGTGATGGTGATCATGATAACAATAGGAACAGTTAATATTCATATAGTGCTTTAAGGTCTGCAAAGACTTTTACAAATATTAACTCATTTTATTTTCATGACTCTGGGAGATAAGTGCTAGTATTATTACTCTCTTTCAAAGATGAAGAAACTGAGGCAAACAGAAATTAGGTGACTTGTCTAGGGTCTGGTTGCACAGTAAGTTAAGGCTAGATTTGAACTTAGGTATTCCTGGTTCTGGGTCCAGCAAAGAGAAATACATGGACGATTTGGGGAAACATAATTCCTACCTACCCCAAGTTTTCTCATTGATCCATTTCTTCTTCTGGGAGGTATTAGGCATATCTGTTACTCTTACATTGTTTCATTTAAATCTCATAGTAACCCTAAAAGGTTGGGACTTCAAATATCATTACCTCCATTTTTAGAGATTAAGTGAAAAATAGCTAATAAGTTTCAGAGGGTGAGATTTGAACCTATTTCTTCTGGGCTGAAAGTCCAGAGCTCTGTCCACTATGCCATCTACTTCTCAGCTATTCCAACTTGAATGCCAGGCTAAAAAGTTTGACCTTTATCTGGTGGGTGTTAGGAAGCCTTTGAGAAATTTGATCAGACATTTGACATGATCTGTGATCTGTACGTTAGAAAAAATAAGCTGTCAATGGAATGGATGGACAGAAAAACGGAGAGGAAGAGTGGGAAGACTCAATAATCATCTATTAAGAAGTTACAGGGGCGGCCAGGTAGCACAGCAAGTAAGAACACCGGCTCCAGTGTTGAGAAGACCTGGAGATCGAATCCCCGGCTCAGACACTTAGCATCCACCCAGAAACACCTGGCCGTGTAACCTTGAGCAAGTTACTTATTACCAATTGCTTAGGGGCGGCCAGGTGGCTCAGCGAGTAAGAACACCGGCTCCAGTGTTGGGACGACCTGGAGATGGAATCCCGGGCTCAGACACTCAGCACCACACCCAGAAATAACTGGCTGTGTAACCTTGAGCAAATTACTTAACCCCGATTGCTTAAAAAAATAAAAAAAATAAAAAAAAAAGAAGTTACTAAGTCCTTATCTGTGTCCTACACTCTGCTAGATTAGTGATACAAAGACAAAAATGAAACAATCCCTTTCCCTAGGGAGTTTACATTCTATGGAGTGAGACAATGTGGACACAAATAAGTGAATACAAAATATACATAAAGTAAATACAAAGTCATATTGTGTTGTGGGAGGAAGGCTCTGCTAATTGTAGGAGATGGTTTTTGAGCTGAGCCCAGAAGGAAGCCAGGGATTCTAGGTGAGGACAGAATATATTTCAAGCAAAGGGGGATAGTGCATGCAAAGGCATGGATGGAGACCAGAAATAGAATGTTGTGCTTGTCCTTCATTTTCTTTTTTTTTTTCAAATGCTTTATTAACTTCTGATTTACATCATTCATTTCTGCCAGATATTGAGTTACAAATTTTCTCCCCATTTTCCCCCTATCACCCTCCCCCCAAAATAGCAGTCCCACAGGATATCCCCTCCTCCAATCTGCTCTCTCCCATATTTTTTCCCATACCCCTTTCGACTTTTCCAGTGGATCTCTATGCCACAGTGCCTGTATATCTTATTTCCCAATTACATGTACAATAGTATTGATAATATGATACACACACACACACACATACACACACACACACACACACACATATATATATATATATATATATATATATACACATACATATTTGAATATTTGATTTTAGAACTTTGAATTCCAGATTCATTCCCTTCCACCCTTGTCACCCACCCTTACTGGAAAGATAAGCAGTTCAGTATAGGATGTACATGTGTGGCTAATGCAAAACAATAACATAGTAGAAATATTGTAAAAGACTGACTATATTTCCCTCCGTCCTATCCCACCTCCCACTTGTTCTATTCTCTACTTTGATCCTGTCCCTTTTCAAAAGTGGGTGTTTCCAACTTCCCTCCCTTCCAGCCTGCCCTCCCTTCTATCATCCCCCCTCTCATCCCCTTCCCCCCCTACTCTCCTGTAGGGTGAGATACCCTATTTAATGTGTATTTCATTCCCTCCTCAAGCCAAATTCTATGGGAATAAGGCTGACCCATTCCCTTTTGCCTCCCTATTCTTCCCCTCCATTGTAACCATTTCCCTTTGCCTCTTTTGTATGAGATAGTTTACCCCATTCTGTCTCTCCCCATCTCCTCTCATTATATTCCTCTCTCACCTCTTAATTTCACCTTTTAAGTATCGTCCCTTCCTGTTAAATTAGTCCTGTGCCCTCTATCTATGTATACCTGTAAACATCTATATACACATTCACATATGTATTCATATGCCCATATACACTCATATATAGACACATATATATTTCAGTTTCCTTCAACTTCTGAAAAAAAGTTTCATAAGTTGCAATTATTGTTTTTCCATGTAGGAATGTTAGTAGTTCAACTCTGATAAGTTCCTTATGATTTCTTTTCCCTGTTTACCTTCTCATGCTTCTCTTGCTTCTTGTATCTGAATGTCAAGTTTTCTGTTCAACTCTGGTTTTTTCAGCAAGAATGCTTGAAAGTCCTCTATTCCACTGAATGACCATATTTTCCCCTGAAACATGATAGTTTTGCTGGGTAGGTGACTCCTGGTTTTTATCCCAGCTCCTTTGACCTCCAGAATATCATATTCCAAGCCCTTTGATCCCTCAGTGTAGGAGCTGCCAGATCCTGGGTTATCCTGATTGTATTTCCACAATATTCAAATTGTTTCTTCCTGGCTGCTTGTAATATTCTTTCCTTAATATGGGAATTCCAGAACCTGGCTATAATATTCCTAGGAGTTTTCTTTTTGGGATCTTTTTCAGGAGGTGATCAGTGGATTCTTTCAAGCTCTATTTTGCCCTCTGAGTCTAAAACATCAGGGCAGTTTTCTTTGAGAACTTCCGGGAGGATGATTTCTAGGTTCTTACTTCGATCATGGCTTTCAGGTAGTCCAATAATTTTTAAATTATCTCTCCTGGATCTATTTTGACTCTCATTTCATAATTTTCTTACATTGTTCTCATTTCTCTTCCCAATTTTTCCTCCACTTCTCTTATCTGCTTCTTAACGTCCTCTATGGCCTGTAACCAGCAATGGCCATTCAGTAAATAGACCTCTTTAAGAAGTGAGTCAAGGGATGGCCCCTTTAATTAGAAAAAAGGAAAAAAAAATCAAAGTGCAAGACTTTCAAGGTTGCTAGTCAAAAGAGAAACAGTTACTATTGATATTTAGTCTGAGCCAGGAGGTCCAAAATATAGCCATTAAGTGGAGCTTGGGCAGTGACCTATTGTGGTGTAATGTGCGAGTTTAGGAGTGCAATGGGGAAAGAAAGAAAGGAAGAAGAAGAAGAAGAAGAAGAGAGAGAGAGAGAGAGAGAGAGAGAGAGAGAGAGAGAGAGAGAG